>NC_081350.1:22740321-22787881 GCF_029784015.1 Lycium ferocissimum
AGAATAGGACTTAATTCGTTGTATGTTATTAAACATATTCCTTCCTAGAATAGAATAGGACTTTGATTGTATAGTTATTACAATATATACTCCTTCCTAGAATAGGACTTTAACCCTACAGTTGTATAGCTATAAATATTCCTATGGTATTATTGTTTAAGCACAGAAAACAGTTCTAAAAGTCTTGCGTTTCTTCTATCAGTGAAATAAAATTTATCTTTCTTGAGGCACTTCAATTTCAAATACTTGACATGTTTCTCAAATGATCTAAATTTGCTTGTGCACTCAAGTCTATAATGACCTGTGTTGTCACGATGAGTGCGCAGACCACTACTAACCTTTCACATCTCACTTAGGTAGTGGGGTTTTCTATCAAAATCAACTTTACTTCTCGTGAAATGGTCATTTATTCGATTCAAAGCATTTGAGGACTTGTTCCATTTATTGGTTCTTGCAATTATACTATTAGTCTTATTCAAATTTTCTTGAAGACTTTTATTCAGTTCATGCTGAGTATGCAACTCATTTTTTACCGTTTTCAGTCCATCTTCAACCTCAACTTGATTTATATTAACATTCTCTTTGTTTTTCAAAACATCAGTTTCATACTTTAATGTTGGGCTTGTGGATTCTAGTCCTAAAACTTGCTTCTTAAGAGTTTGATTAGTTTTTCTAGTTACCCTTGCCTTTTTCAAAATTCGTACAATCAAGTTTCATATTTAAGAAATCCTCTGATAATTGATTTTTCACATCATTTATTTCTTCAAATTCAGCCCATTAGAACAAGAAATAGGTCTTCTAGTTTCTCTTTTTAAAAATTGTGAACTTCCTTTTTAAGATCGTGAATACTTACATCGGAGGACTCTTCATCTAATTCAGAGTCGCGTTTTCCATCAAGACAAGGTTGGTCTCATCATGATTTAGATATGAGGCTTCGTCATATGTGTTATCTTCCCATGCATCTATTATAGCTTGTCTTTCTTCCTTGTTAAAGGATGTTTTCTAGCCCTTCCTTTTTCTCTAATTCATTCCTTGCCTCGTATCGTTTTGTAGTCCCTCTTACATTCTTCTTTCCACGATGGAAATTTTTTGATATATAATCTATAGACTTGCACTTATTGTAACCATCAAAAGGAACCTTGTTAGCAACTTTGGCTTTGCTCAAATTTATTTTCTTTGATGTATCTTTTCCCATCTTGAAAAACTCCTTAAACCTTTGTGTGAACATAGCAAGTTGTTGATCATCTCTTTTTGTATCATTGTCTACAATTAAAGAAAATCCATCTTATTTTCCTTCATATGCAGGCCAGGAGTCTCAGGTGCGATCAGAGATATTTTTGAACTCATTTTGGCCAAATCCAAAGTAAAATATCTTGATAGCCTTGGAATTATGTTCAAGCATCCTGATATAATTTGGATTGTGCTCCTATTCAATTTAGGGAACCACTTTTCCATCACAATTAGTTTTGGTTGGAATCACAGGTCCTCGTGTTGTGATCAACCAAAGAGGATAGTCATTTGCTTGTACAAAAACTTTCATACTGTTCTTTCAACAATTATGACAGCATAGAACAAAATAAATTGGGCGATAGATTGTCCCTCTAATAAGACTTGTGGTGCATTCATATTTAAGATATCCTAAGAGCCCACGTTGATACCAATATCTATTTTAGATGAATTGACGACTTAATAGGGGATGAATTGGATCTTACTAAATTTTGTGATCTCCTAAATTTGCCTAACTTTTGTTGCATCGACCTCCTCCTCATCAGGGCGTCTCTACCATAAGGCCACTAAGGCATACGTCTCCGCCACAATTATGAGGGCCTCACTTTAACTTATTAATATATTCATTATATGTTTGTTTTTTATTTCGAGTATTTTTAAAATTCAAATTGTTGGCATAAAAGAGGAATGACAACCTTTCTTTTTCACCATAAGATGATTAGTACGGTCTTATGGAGCCTCATTTTTTACTATTAATATATGTTCGTTAGCTTTTCATTTCGCTAAGTAATTCTAATGATAAAATCCAAGTTTATTGGTGCCAAATGGATTATAAGAAATTAACTAGTTTTGCATCTCAAAAGAGTGGACAAAGAATAGGTTTCACACAAATATAAGTATATATTTTATTTTATTTAGGCCCATATTAGAGTTTAGCCTTAGGCCACTAATATCGTTAAGACGCCCCTCCTCCTCCTCCTTCTTAGTTGTTGTACAATATTTTCTTTTCAAACTTATAGCAATTGAAGTGTGATATTTTAAAAGTGAGTCTTGAATTTCAAATATGAAAAGTAAGTTTAAATCAAGTAGGTCTTGTTGGACATGCTTGAAAACGATGGCAAATCACTACTGTTGCAAAATGGGTTTGTTAGATTTATTGTTATTTTGACGAATTGATAATTGGAGTTTGTTCTTTATGATACACGAAACTTGTGTTTCAAATTTGAGCTCATTTGATGAGTACTGGATTCTGGGAAAAAATTTATTCACCTGAATTGCATGCCAAAATGTCTGAAATGCAGCTAAATATATGCCAAAACCTCAAGCCAAATTGTCTGAAGCACCATTATATGTCTAGAGTTTGTCAGTCCCAAGGTCACAACTACTTCAGTTAAAATCATCCCAAGTCGGCCTTGGCAAGCCAAGTCAAAACTTCAAGCGAAAATGTCTGAGGTTTGGCCTTGACAAGGCCACACTCCAGACAAAAAATGTCTGAAGTTTATCAAATTTCAAATACGAATTTTACAATTTTAGTCATGTATGTCTGAAGTAGTTCCAAAGTAGGATTAAGAAAAAAAAAAACATACTAACTTCGGCTATAACTTAAATTGCCGTTCCAAAATTGGCTATTTGTGCACTTTGCGTTACTACATCGCCTTTCCAAACATGGGAATTGAGATTCCGCCATTTCTTGTAGCATGTCCTTCTTTTTAATATTCCCCCCGTTCTATTTTACTTGGCGCTCCTTAACTTGACAATCTCTACTAGTATTTATTAGAGATTTGTTTTACTAAATTATTCATATTAATTATGTGTTGGAAATTTAAGTTTGACTACTATTTTCTTCGTCCATTTTTACTTGTGTGAGTTTAACTTAATACATCCCTTAAAGAACAATAAATAAAATGATAATTTTACTATATCACCCCTAATTATTACTCTATTCGTCTCAAATTATCTATCACGGTTACTAAAAAAAGTTGTCTCAAATTATTTATCGTTTTAGAAGTTCAAAGCACAATTAATTATTTTTTTCCCATTTTACCTTTACTAGAATTTTGTCATTAGTAGAGATGACACATAAATAAAGTAAACATTTAATGGAGAGAGATTATAATTTAGACAGAATTAAAGGTAAAAGTAGTCAAATACTCCTCCTAATTAATACTATTTATTAAGGAGCTTGTAAAAACAAAAAAAAAAATGACATATAATTTGAGACGGAGGGAACACAAATCATCTAAGTAATTGACATCAATCAAACATATTTTAAAAATTGTGCAATCACTAACAATTCCTTGAAATTTTCAACCCAATAATTAATTACAAGGGTAAATTAGGTATGAAATGGTAAATTATCTCTTAATTTTTCAACCTGCGCAAGTAAAAATGAATATCTATTTTTAGGAATCCGCGACTTTTGTAGGACAAAAAAAAAACATATATAGGTTTCACGCACTAATTTAGTGCGTGAAAGAACCAAACTGTAAAAAATAAAGTTTGGCCTTTCGCACACGAAATTCGTGCGTGAAGGAGGCCTTTTGTTTTTTTTTTTTTTTTAACCTATCAAAATCACATTTTTTTCCATACTTTAAGCAAATATTAGTCATGTTTCAAAACCCCGAAATATCAATATTTTATATAGAACTTAATATATTTTTTTGCGTACAATAATGTCGGCTCATTACATCAAGTCTACCTAAATGTTTGGATCGTCGTTTTAGGGGTTCTAAAGTGCCCCGAAGTAAGTTTTGGAACTTGTCATATTTATAGGGTTTTGATTTAAGTGTTTTATTATATTTGAATGTACAAATATAAATATTTGATTTAATAATAATTCATCCAATACGAGAGGTTTATACTAATTAAAAAATAATTCATTCCATTTAATTACAATACTAATTCAAAGCAATACAATAATAAATTACAATAACAATACAATCTTCAAGTTCTAGAGGCTCTATTACTTCGAGATGTGCTTGTACCACCACGGCCTTGTTGCCCTTTGAACGCTTGTCATGGCCATATTGCTTACATGTAGAGCACTTGCGAGAGTAAGTTCTTTCACTAACATCCATTTGATTGGGTCTACGACTCCGTGAGTTAATGCCCAATTTCCTGATGTAATCCTTGTTAGCAACCATCGAAAACGGCTCGTTTGTGTAAGCTTCATTACCAAGTGGGTGGAATTGGCGAATATGCTCTAAGTAACTGTGAACCTTGTATTCCCCCGCCACATAACTTGTTACCGTTTTTCTCATTCTCTCGAAGCACTTGACACATGAGAACACAAGCGTGTGTACGTTTTCCACTTACCACAAGTGCATGTTCTTGTTGCCTCATAAACGACAGTATGCACGTTTCCACCCTTACCATTGTAATAACCCGTCCTAACTTCATACACATGTTGAATTGGGTCATACTCGGTCATTTGGTGATGCTCACATTTTTTTCTATAATGCTCCATATTTTTGAAGGGTGTTGGCATCCATGTCCCGCCTTCGGCTAATATCGCTCGCTGCCTTGTCCTAACCACAAATCGCTCCACAACACTTGCTGAAAGTCATTCTCACCATTGCGGTGACAGGTAGTCCTCGAGCAGATTTCAGCAAGCCATTGAAAGACTCTGAGTTGTTTGTTGTGAGCATGCCCCATATTTTGCCTCCATAAGCATAAAGCGTCCATTTTTCAACTTCGAGCTTCATCAACCAAACGTATGCGGGTTCACTCACTGCCCTGATCAGATCTATTTTTGCAGCCCATTTTCGTTGTTGATTGTAACACCTCGTAGCTTAAGGCGAAGGTTTGACTCATAAGATGATAATATAATGAAACCAATATGAGGGTTATAGGAAGTGTTTTGAAAACTAATCAAGTCATAAGAAATGTCTTTGGGCAAAGCGAAAGCCGGAAGCCACTCTACTGAGGCATGTTTGCAAGTGAGTTTATAGAAGGTCTTACTTCCAATGACCATAACCCCTTTATTTATTAGGAATTTGGGAAAACTTACTGAATGAAAGTTGTAACCCTTTGAAATACCTTTCCAACGGTATATTATGGGGTCAAACGGACATCCATGCAAAGAGTTATGGCCTTTTTTACTGAAGAGATGCGTGCAGTCCGTTCACCGATCATGTTATACAGGCGGTTATACGGCCCATATAATTTTATACGGACCGTATAACTCGTCCGTACTTCAGGACTCTCCAAACCGACGTTCTGTTCCACCATGATAAAAAATATGGTCATATTATACGGACCGTATAACTTTATACGGACCGTATAATATGTCCATAAACCTCCGCCTCATTTTTGTATAAATCCAAGTCTTGAGTTCTTCTATTTCATTATTCACAATTCCAAGCCCTAGCAACAATCCAAAACATCAAGGTAAGTCAATCCAAACCCTTCCAACTCAATTCTAACATATATATATATCTAATAATCTAAGCAAGAAATCATTGTTCATAAACTAGGGTTTTCAAGAAACCCTCTCGAAGGTTCGAATCAAGATTTAGGAAATCTTCTCCAAAATTCAAGTCTTTCATTCAAGATTTTGGAGCATTACAGGTATGTAGAGTTACTATCTACGTGTGGGAACATCATTGTTCTTCCCCACGCCTCATAATCCATAAAGTATGAAACTTTACAAAACTAGGGTTTCTATTCTACACCATACTCATGATAACCCTAGGTCCATGTCCATGATTATATTATGTATGAATTGTTATAATTCCATCATTGAGTTCTTAATATTTCTTTATGATTATTGAGAATCCGTCCGTAATCCATGAAAACCCATATCTTGTATTCCATGGGTTCTTGCATGCATGTTTTTAAATAAGATGATTATTTCATGAATATCCTACATATCTACAAGTTTTCATGCAACTGTATTATATAATTACTTTCATGCTATGATACAAGATACATACATACTAAATACAAGTTATTTCATGAAACCATGTTTACAAGTTATTTCATGAAATCATGTTTACAAGTTATTTCGTGAAATCATGATTACAAGACAAGTACAAGTTAATTCACGAAAATCATGGGCTTCTTGCCAATTATATCATGTTCATGTTTTTGGGAGTTGCAATTACGAGAAGGCTCGGATAACTGAAACTACGTAGCCACCGTAGGAAAGGATCGCTCGCCCCGATTAGGACGATACCTTAATTTTACCTTTGAATGGATCCGTCAGGCACGTTACCACCTCATACCACAGCAAGGTATGGGAACTCTCTTCAATCCCCGACGAGTACGACTCCACGTACCCACGTGGTGATATCACATGGTCGGTTTATGAAATCTTTCTCCTACTTATCATGTTTTACGTATGTTATATATATATGTATCCATGCTTATACTCGTACTCGTATTCATATCCGGGTTTTCGGTTTACGATTCTTATCATGTTATTTCATGTCCCATGTTATTTCATTCGGTTGTTTACATACAGTACATTCAATGTGCTGACGTCCCCTTTTATTGCTAGGGGGTGCATTTCACGATGCGGTGCGTGTCGGGACGACACGTACGCTCAATAGGACAGCATTCGTATCAGCTTATTGGTGAGCCCCATCTCATTCAGGGTTTGGTCAAATCTTTATTTTATGATTAGTTATGCATCTAAGTTATACTGGGGGCCTTGTCCCAGTAAGTATGTTTTCCAGTCAGACTCATGATAGAGGTTTCATAGACTAGACAAGTTAGTTATGTTATATCAGACATTCGAAGTCGTATAGCCATTTTGGCTCATTCATGTTATTTCCGCACTCATGTTTAAACAAGTATTTTTATTAAGTATTATGACTTACTACGTTTTATAAAGGCTCATCATGCATTCACGTTATATTTCGCTCATGTTATGCCTCATGATGATTCGACAAGCCATGTGGTTCGCTCGGTCACATGCAGTAAGGCACCGAGTGCCGTGTTTCGCCCAGGCCATGGTTCGGGGCGTGACATTGATGCTCCATCGCAGCCCCCCACATCAATTTGTTTAGAGTGTCATTATGAAACTTTGATTGCAAATTTGCCTTCAAGTGCCTTAAGCAATAGCGATGGTAAACAAAGGGAGGCTGCCATCCCGATAAATTATCCATATTGTGCAATATGCCTTTATGACGATTAGACAGCACGCATATGCCGGTACGATCCTTAATAACATGAGTTTTCAAATGGTCAAAAAGATCCCCCATGTGTCGTTGCTCTCGTTAGCGACAATTGCGAAAGCAAGAGGGAATATTAACCCATTGGCATCCATTCCTATTGCAATTAGGAGCTTGATGTCGTAGGCACCATATACATGCGTACCATCTATGTATATCACTGGTCGGCAGTGAGCAAAACCATCAATGCATGGTTTGAATGTCCAAAATACGAAGTTGAAGATTTTACCCTCTATAAGCCGCCACTCTACAATAGTACCATGATTAAAATATTGCAGAGCCGCCATATACTTTGGCAGCGATTGAAAAGAGGTATATGATCATACGTCATATAATGTACTAGGTAGGATAAGACAAAACGCCGGCAGCTCATCCAAAATATGATCATACGGCGTCCATATAAAAGCCTGTAAAAAGAATTGAACTGGTTAACAATAAAAGACTAAAATAGTAGCTATGTGGTCTAGCGTGTGGATCCAAAACATGAACATACGATATGCGCCGTCATGTGGTCTAGCTGATCCCTAAACGGGAGAAGGCTGTGGTGCCTCTTCGCACGTCGGCGTAAGCCTCGCGGCCATCTCCGCGCGTATGGCATCGGCACAGTAAGATAGTCAGCGGGAGGGTGAGCCGGGTATGGGGTGAAAAAGGTCTCAACCTAGTCCACACCCATATCTGATATAGTCATTTAAAAAATATTTTATCAGTCGTCGTTTTAAAAAAATATATTTTGTATTTAATTACACACACTTAAATATATTACCTGGAGGAGCGAGCAAAATGCAGGGACCTCTACCCTCGTGCCCATAGAACATCGGCAGAATCCTCAATACATGTAGCCCAAAGCCAGCCGCCCCAACTATAACATCCTATCTCGGTGGAGATCGTCGATATACCGAAGATACCTCAAGCTCACATGCGAACCCGAAGTGTTCGAGAACAGGATGGCCCCGAATATGATGAGTAGGTATAGACGGGCAAGTCGGTCAACATCAGCCTGGGGCGTGTCCTCTCCAATCGGATGTTGCATGTCTGTGAGGCGCAAGTGAGCATAAAGGGTCGACAACAAAAGCCGACTCTGGCCGGAAATATGACCATCCAGAGCCGCGAAACCCGTGAGCCTAGTCAAATCATCCCGGTAAGGCGGCAGCACAGGAGGCTCCTCAATATACGATGGGCGTCCATCAACCTGTAGCCCATAAATGACCTCCACATCCTGAAGGGTAATGGTAGCCTCACCGGTGCGGAGATGAAATGTGTGTGTGCTCTCGGTCGCCACCTCTCAATCAATGCCGTCACTAGCGACCTATCGTGCCGTACCCGACCAACTTCGATGCACCGGTAGATACCGCCCCGACGTAGTATATCCAGACACGAGGATGTGGGGGCGGCGCCTAAAATCTCCCATGCCGAGTCCCTAACCGGGTACGGACCCGAGCCTCGTGCCGGCAGTCGGATGTCCATATATGTTACGACCTATGCTCGGCCGAAGATACAGAAGAACTTTCTCGGTCGAAGGGCCTCGGATCAAAAGGGTGGTGATCCATCTGTTTTACGCATTTTAAATCAATCATTAACAAGTAGTATTAGTTATGTAATTTTTTATCGAAAATTTTACTAAGGATTGTGGTGACCTATCTGTTTTACGTATTTTAAATCAATCATTAACAAGTAATATTAGTTATGTAATCTTTTATCGAAAATTATATTAAGGGTTTTCAATCCTAAACTACGGGTTATGAATCCTAAACTAAGGGTTTTCAATCCTAAAATATAAAGATTAATAATTAATAAGTCAAATAATTAACAATTAGTTAGCAAACAATTAGTATAAATAATTAATAAATAAACAATTAACTAACTAATCAAATAATTAACAAGTTATTATCATATATTTAATAAATAAACAATTAAGTAACTAATCAAAAAATTAATAAGTTATTATCGTATATTTAACAAATAAACAATTAATTAACTAATGAAACAATTAAGAAATTATTAACAAATAAACAATTGGCTTAACAAAAACTAAGTAAATAATTAGCTAGTCTAACAATTGAAATAGCTAGTCTAACAATTAATAAATACTTAAGTCGCTAATCGAACAATTAACAAATACTAAATAAATAATTAATAAATAATTAACTAATTAACAATACATAAACAAATTAAAAAAGGGCAGTCCTAACAGTGCATACGGACTGCCAAAAACGCACAAAAAAATGTGCAAAACGGGAAATCCACCACAGTTACACAATGATCATGCTTAGGGTAATAATATATTTAGCAATGTAATAAAAAATTCGTAGTGAAATACCTAGATTGAAGGTTTTTTTGAGTTTTCAAAATGACCTCTGCGCCGCTCTATTCCAAAATCTAACCTTAGAAACTTGTTCCTACACTTCAATATACCAAGAATATTGATTTTCGGGTTGAAAAACAATATGAAAAAGACGTTTTGGGGGGTTGGGGACCACTGAAATGGAGCTTTAATGGCGGGTTTGAATGGGGTTGGAAAGGTTCGAGTCGTCTGGTGGGGAAGGACGGGCCGACTTTTCTTGGCCTCTTTCACGCACGAATTTCGTGCATGAAAGGCCAAACTTTATTTTTGGCAGTTTGGTCCTTTCACGCACTAAATTAGTGCGTGAATCCTATATATATATATATATATTTTTATTTTATTTTTGTGTTAGTTTGGTTCAACTTTTTTTTTTTTTTTGTCCTACAAAAGTCGCAGATTCCTATTTTTAGTATAGTGGACACGTAAAAAATGGACGGGTATTACTTTATAGTGTTAATTAATGATAAAGATAATATTGGAAGAAAATAATAAGTTTCTCTTGATTTACTAAAATAGACTAGTAAAAAATAATCTATTTTTAGTATATTCTCCAAATAAAATGAATCAGGGGGAGTAATATTTACCTTTCGTAACTGTAAAAGAAACCCACAAGCTGCAAATGGTTTTAAAATCCTGACTTTGTTCAGACGTTATCAAGATATTTGGATCAGACGGATCAGTGAATTTTGAATGTCTAACTCAAAAAAAAAAAAAAAAAAAAAAAAAAAAAAAAAAAATAGACCAATATAGTGATTAGAAAGACCCCCATTTCATAGCGCCTGGGGAACGCAAGTTTGATCGAGGATTGGAGAGGAGAGGTGGAAGAAAGGGCTCGGGATGGATTTAGGAGTCTTTGTGCTAGCCGTATGCGGTGAAAGTCGCACGTACGGTAACGAAGGGGATTCATGTCTATACGTGTAGTGTGGTGCTTAGGCCTACCCACCCTATTTGTTCCATGATCTATGGGTCTACTAGAGGTACTCACTTCGATCAATTAGCCAAGATTTTGACCGGATACGAAATCACTTACATAGTTTGACGTCATCCAACAAACCTGATAAGGTACTTAGGACACGTAACGTATCAAATGAGCTGTCTGATCTGACTTTGTTGATGCGGACAAAATAAATTAACTTCCTTGGAAGTATGAGAAAGTTATTACAATAGGAAGTACTAGTAATAAAGTTTGATCCTGTTGGCAGTTAAATGCTGCAAAATTAATTTGAAGCATTAAATGAAGTGTTTATGGAGTATTTTACAACCAAATAACTGTTGAGAAGCAAGACACTACGTATGATGTATATAGGAATTTATGTCCAGAAGTAGCCACTGGTTCCAGTTTTGGTTTTTCTTGAGGAGTACGTAGTACTAGTATTTACTTGGTAAATAAAATAGTTTACTAACCAAAAACAAAATGTATATAGGAATTTGTGGCTAGATGCGTATGCCTTGAACTTATAGCTTTTTCCTTAAGAGTTAACTTCAAATGGAAAAGGGCTTAAAGTTATATTGAGACAGCATACCATTAAAATTGGATCAATCATTAGGTATTGGTTCTAATATTTTTTCAATGTGCAAACCACGTACCATTTCTATTACTCCTCAGTTCATTTTTACTTTGTGCGCTATACTAAAATTAAATTTTCATTTTAGCATATCAAGAAAAAGATAATTTTTTTCATATTTTTTTTTGGGAAAAGGGTTCAAAACACACTCAAACTATGGTCAAAGTTATAACATACTTTCCCCACGTGAGCCATTGCGGAGGTGACCCCCCGTACTTATTTTTTGTGTATTTTGTACGCTTTTATATGGTGACGTGTACAAGCGATTGTATCTACTCTCTTTGAGCGCGTAAGATTCCATATAAAAGTGTAAATAATACATAAAAAAATAAGTCCAGGGGGGTCATAGGACCCCCGCAAAGTTCAGGTGTGTTATGGAAACTTTGGCAAAATACTGTCAAGAAAGTTCATCGTTCATCTTCTTCATAGAGAACTGAACTGAAATTTGATCCTAATGCACTTTAAATCTCAACCAAACATCACCAAATTTCGATTCGAATTCCTCTCGACGTTTCGGTTCTTTTGATATATCACCCACTCGAAACGAAGCTCATTTGCGGCAACCCGAAAATTCGAGTTCGAAGCTTCAAGCTTTGTTCATGGCGGTCATGGAGTCGTTCGCCCTTCTTCACGTTCCGACGTCTTCTAAGCTCGAGTTCGACTTCAAACAATCGAACCAAGAATTTTATTCATCAAATCCGGAATTTGAAGACCCGGATACGAAAGCTTCAAGTCGAAACTCGACGTCCCTAATGGAGTTTTTGTTTCTTCGGTTCTACTATCTTAATCCACTATGATTAATCATGTTTTCAATGTCGACAATGTCACAAATCCTATATAATATCGAAAAAGACCCGTTTGATTTGGTCGTTACAATGGAGTTTTTTTGGGTTTGAAATTTTGGAAAAAATACCCAATTGAAGAATAATTAAATCTTTTAAACTCAACACAAAGGAAAGCAAAAAGGCACAAATTCTTGAACAGCCACAAACTCAACACAAAAGGCATGAAGCAAAAGGCACGATAATTGAATGAAAAATTAGCTCTAATAACTTGAAAAAAATTTGGTCACTATAAGTGCACTTATAACGACCGGATTTATCTCCCTTCGTTAAAAAGTGGTCGCTAAATATCAAATTTCCTGTAGTGGAGCGCGTGCATACACTCAAATGAGTTTGGGTGACTTTGTCCATTTGAAAGCATAGATAATACACAAAAAATAAGTCCAGGGGGGTCATAGGACTCCCGCAAAGTTTAGGTGTGTTATGGCAACTTTGGCCATAGTTTAAGTGTGTTTTGAACACTTTTCCCTTTTTTTTTCTTCTTATTTTTACCCTTAACACTAATTACTCATTTTCAAATCACTTTTCAAATCTATTAATATTATACACCAATTAATATGGGTATTATGATTAAATACATACTTCATTTATTAATTCTTAAGGGGCGTACAAAATCAATAGTGGTCAAGTAAAAGTGAACGGTGGGAGTAGATTGGAGAAGGTTAAGTCTGGAGCTGATGAGTCTTGAGTGGAAAGCAGACGAATAGATTATGCACTAGATATGGGGAGTCTAGAGGGTTGTGATGGATTTGAGCGGATTAAAATTAGGATGAGTTAATAGATGAACGAATTATTGACCCATCAAAAATTTGCTTAAGCTGAAGTGTATTGGATGGGAGAAGTGCCTATTTCAGGACCTCTATATAAGTTAAACTTGGAGCTCCTAAAGTTTAGCAAGTTTATCCGCTTTAAATTGACTTCATAAACTTGGAGTTCCTTAAGTTTAGCAAGTTTATTCGCTTTAAATCAATTTCAGACATACGATGTCTGAAGTTTAACGGGATCAACTTCAAATACGCGGTGTTTGAAATTCATATATTTGTGTCTGAAGTTTGGCTTGCCAAAGCCTAACTTCAAACAATTTGAAACAAGCAGACTTCAAGCACTTTTGCATGAACTTAAGGCACACATGCTTGGAGTTCGGTCATTCAATCAATTGCTCGAACTTCTTTTTTTTTTTTTTTTCTTTTTTTTTTTTACATGACCTTAGGCATATATGCCTGAAGTCAGCCATTTTCTGTACGAAGAACAAGAAGGAGGAGGATGGATGAATGGGTTTAAAATGCGCAAGCTGTGATTTTTATTTTATTTTTATTTTTTTTATTATGAGGCCAAATATTAAAGACCAGCGCAAAATAGGACCAAAAGTGCAAATGACCCCTATTGGACTCCAATAAAACTCGGCCCAATAAATGGCATAAAACAGGCCCATCTTTGATTAATGGCACCTAATAACCCATATTGACCATTTAACTTAACAACTGATAGTATGTAGCCATCGTAAAAGTAGCTTTCAGATATTTTTTATTTTCTCTATACTATTGTTTTTCGGGCAATTCTGCGAATTGCCCTTCTTTTGGAGTGGTATTTAAATTTTGCCCCTCATATTTGTGGTTTTTAAATTTTGCCCTTCGGCTAAAACCCATAGGTTCCGGGTTCTAACTCCCGCTCAGTCAAAAATTTAAAAAAAAATTGCAAAGCAGAGCAGACTTTTAGTTATGTTTAACTAAAAGTCTGCCGGAGGGGGCAGACTTTGCCTTGAAGCATATATATATATATTTTAACTTTTCAAGGTAAACTTTTAGTAATGCCTTAACTAAAAGTGTGCCCCATAAAAAATAACTAAAAGTATGCCCCATAAGGCGTAAGTTTTCCTTAAGGCATAACTAAAAGTTTGCCTTATAAGGCAAAGTTTAAATTTTGCTATGCCCCCTCCCATAGACTTTTAGTTATGTTTAACTAAAAGTCCGTTCTGAGTGGGGCGTTTTTAGTTATGTTTAATTATAAGTCTACGGGAAAGTGCGTACTTTTAGTTATGTTTAACTATAAGTCCGAGTTAGGGGCGACTTTTAGTTATGTTTAACTAAAAAGTCCGCCGTGAGGGGGCAAACTTTGCCTTATATATATATATACATACATACATACATATATATATATATATATATATATATATATATTTTTTTTTTTTTTTTTACTTTTCAAGGTAAACTTTTAGTTATGCCTTAACTAAAAAGTATGCCCCAAAGACATAACTAAAAGTATGCCCAAAGGTTGAACTTTTCCTTAAGGCATAACTTAAACTTTGCCTTATAAGGCAAAGTCTATGCCTTAAGGAAAAGTTCTTGCCTTATGGGGCATAATTTTGTTATCTTTAACTAAAATTCGCCCCATAAGGCATAACTAAATTATGTCTTAGGAAAAATTCTGCATTATAGTAGCGTGACTTTTTTAGTTATGCTTAGGATCCGGCATAACTTTAGCTTTTCCTTAAAGATTGTATGCCGGATCCGGCATACACTCCCCCATCTGCCCGCCTTGCGAAATTATTTTTTTATTTTATGCTTGAGCGGGGGTTCGAACCCAGAACTTCATGTATTCGCCCACTTTCCAAGCGAAGGGCACAACTTAAAGACCACAAATATGAGGGGTAAAATTTAAATACCACAAATTTGAGGGGCAAAATTTAAAGACCACCCCAAAAGAAGGGCAATCCGCGCAAAAAAATGTTGTTTTTCTCCAAATTTCTTTCAATCTATCTCTTTAATTATAGACGTCCTATAATACCTTTTGTAATGAGATAGTAGTTCTTCTAACCGACTACTTATTATGATGATGGACATTCCACTAAATACTAAAAGACGACTCTCGAGGGGTTTACCTTTTCTTTTTTAATTAACTACGTGCAAATTCAACTGAAACAACAATGCTACTAAAATTGACGCATCCTATTTTATAATCTTACACAAATTGGCTCATAGCAGCAGTGCCGCCTCCTCTCTCTCTTGTTTATGACCATCGTCCCAGTTTCCTCATTTTCTCTCTTCTACACATGTCACACCATGATGGAGCTACTAGATCCCACAATTGGTTACAAGTTTTAGAGGAGTTCAAAACTTAAACGTGTTGGAGTAGTTTTGAATTGAATTTGAGTAAAAACTTGAAATTTAGTTTTATCCGAGTTTGTTAGTAATTTGGATTGGGTGTTGCTCCAATTAATTCCAAACATTAAGAGGAGGTCAAAACTTAAATTTGAAGTGATTTGGAATATATTTGGGTTAAATTCCAGAAGAGGCGCAAGGAATAAAGCGAAGTCAGTTTTTATATAATATTGTACGAAAGTGTATATGGTTGTATAAACACCTCTTATAATCTTGTATAATGTTATATAATATTGTATAATAGTGAAAACGGGTGTATAAACACCTCTTATAATATAGTATAATATTTGTATACTAAGTGTATAATATTGTATATCGAGTTTATAAAACATTGTTGTAATAAAAATTGAAGTGTTGTATAATGTTGTATGCCGGGTGTATAATGTTGTATACCGGTCTTGAACACTACTGTAAGGAAATAGTGGGTTATGTGACCGGAAACTTAAAAAATTGGCTATGTAGGTGTAATGTGGTGTTGTGGCCTGTACTTTTGCACAATTATCCCCTTTCTTCAACATTAAGTTCTTTTGATGGTCTCGCTACTAAAGTTCTTTGTCGAGGTGACTTCTTTTTAGGCATCCGGTACTAAGACGAAGCAACAACAGAAAAGGGTTAGTGGTTCTTCTCCTCTACTTCCACCGTAGATACACTAATGGGGATATGAGTTTTCCTATTTGAGATACATCATTGTTTTCTCTTCCTCTCCTTCAAAGATTTGGTTACTGTATTATACATTGAACTTTTTTCTAATTTTGTAGTGTTTTTTGTAAATCACAGTTGATAATGGATAAAAGGTATGCATAGAGAAAGTGTAGTAATGATATATATATATATATATATATAGTTGTAGATGGATATACATTGTTATACACAAAGATATACATGGTTCTACGTTATTATACACAGGGATATATATGAACACAAGTGTTTGTTTTTTACAAGTGTAACAATGATATACATGGATATACACTAATATACACGGAGTCATGGAGATACATGTTGTCATGGAATTTTCTGAACTCGTGAGATTGAATATTTGGTGAATGTGTGCGATTTTGGATGAAACTTTAATTTTTATTGTTTTTTATAATTTAGATCTGAGACCGACTTCTGTTGATCCATAGTTTATTCACTCTCTTTGCTTTTCTAGGACAACAAAGATCCAGTTATAACCGTGAAGTTGGATCTGGGGTTTGGAAGGGAACATGTGTGAAATTAGGAATATGTGTGAAGTTGGATGTTTTGGTAGGGGTGGGCGTTCGGACCGTTGGATTGGATATGAAAATTTCGATTTTCGGGTTGAAGAAATTATAATCCAAATCCAATCCAAATAAGCTCGGATCAGATTGGACTATTTAAGTTCGGTTTCCAATTAATCGATTTGGATATTTCAGATTTTTTGTTTTGACTTTTTAGCCTTTTAGGCAGGCTTATCAAGAACGAAATACATTACCCCAGTTACCAAGTTATAGGTCTTAGCATAATGTGAAACCAAATATGTGGATTCCGCAAAGAATTGTTACCACTAAATCAAGAAGTAGTCACATAGTTCAGTTCTACATTATTCCTTCTGGTTCAATAGAAGTTGTCTTATTCTTAAAGTAGTGAAGTAAACTCCAGCTTTGCAAGCCATGTTATATTTACTTTAGTATACAATTCTATATCATTTTTTTTGTGCCGATTGCCTTCTTTTGGGGAGGTTTTTAAATTTTGCCCCTCATATTAGTGGTCTTTAAATTTTGCTCCTCATATTTGTGGTCTTTAAGTTTTGTCCTTCGCTTGGAAAGGTGGCGAATACCTGAGGTTCTGGGTTCGAACTCCCGCTCAGGTATAAAATAAAAAAATAATTTCGCAAGGCAGGGCTGGGGGGCGTGTATGCCGGATCAAGGAAAAACTAAAGTTATGACGGATCCGGCATAACTAAAAGTCTACCCCATAAGGCAGAACTTTTCCTTAAGGCGTAGACTTTGCCTTATAAGGCAAACTTTTAGTTATGCCTTAAGGAAAAGTTTCGCCTTATGGGACATACTTTTAGTTATGTCTTATGGGGCACACTTTTAGTTGAGGCATAACTAAAAGTATGCCCCATAAGACGGAACTTTTTCTTAAGGCATAACTAAAAGTTTGCCTTGAAAAGCTAATATATATATATATATATATATATATCAAGGCAAAGTTTGCCCCCTCAAGCAGACTTTTAGTTAAGTATAACTAAAAGTATGCTGGAGGGGGCAAGCGAAATTCAAACTCTGCCTTGTGATTTTTTTTAAAAATTTTTACTGAGCGGAGGTTCGAACCAGGAATCCATGGGTTTTAAGCAAATGACAAAAATTAAAGACCAATTTGAGGGGCAAAAGTTAAAGACCATCCCAAAAGAAGGACAATTCTCTGCGAATTGCCCATTCCATATTGAACTTAATATTATAATGGGTAGGGCCATAGTTTCAACATTAAAATCCGAAGTCCAATCCATAATCCAAACCAAATATTCAAAAAAACTCGAATTTCGGTTTAGAGTTTGGGTTGGCCCAAACTATGCCTACCCCAAGGTTTTGGAAGGTAACACGCGTGAAATCGGAGTTAAATATTCAAGTTCTCCAGTTTTCTTAGTATGGCTGGTGGAGTTTGGCTATTAACTGTCATTTTTTTTTTTTTTTGAACTTGAAACTAACTCTAATCTCTGGCTAAATCAGTGCCAATAATTATTAAGAGAGATATACACAGAAAAAATTATACGGTTTTCCCTTCAAATGGGCTGGTCTTTAATTTTCATTTTTTTGCGCGGATTGTCATTCTTTTGGGGTGGTCTTTAATTTTTGTCCTTCGCTTAAAAAGGTGGACGAAAATATTTCGAGGTTCTGAGTTCGAACCCCCGCTCAATCAAAAGAAAAAAAAAATCGCAAGGCAAGGCTTTTGCAAAAAGTCTGCCTTATGCGGCAGGCTTTGCCTTAAGGCATAACTAAAAGTTTGTCTTACAAGATAAAGTCTATCGTCTCCGGCATAGGTTCTATGTAACTTCACCTAAATAACCTATGCCTTGCGAAATTATTATTATTTTTACACTGCTGGGTTTCCAACCCAGAACTTAGAGGTATTTTCGGCCACCTTTTTAAGCGAAGGGAAAGTATTAAAGACCAGCGAATTGAGGGGAAAAAATTAAAGACCAGCCCATATGAAGGATAATCGTGCAAATTGTCCTTTAATTTTTACCCAAACTTATGCCTAGCAGGGCATAAATTATAGAATATTATGATGTGAAAATATAAATATATGACCCGTGAAAATTTTGTTTGGCTTGAGGGACAGAAATTAGTGACCAACACAAAATAGGGCCAAAAGTGGAAATGACCCATATATACATGTCAATGTCCCTGGAACTTTTATATATGCACTAAGGAGGAAACAATGTATTAGAAGAAACCCTTCATGTTTTTCTGGTTGTAAACATTCATGCCGTTAATTTTTTACCAAGCCGGGACTATGAGTACCCTTGCATGGAATGGACATTAGAGTCCGGTGATCCTATATGCAATGTATTTTTTCATCTTCCTATTTTCTTCTACCATTCTCTTACCTCTCCTTCAATGTTGAGAGGGATGACACCTTTTTTTTTAAACCCCTATAGGACTGCTAATGATTAATGAGTCTTTCTACATATTCTTCAAGATTTACTTTTTAAATTATATATTGTTTGCTTGTATAAGTTTAATTATGAATTTCTACTTCAACTAGTCAAATTTGTGAACGATATTCTTCGTCTTTTTTTATTTTTCAAATGTGATTTCCATATCTTTCTAATATTCGTCTAATTATTACTAGAATAGAAAAGATATGAGAAATTTCTGTGTATATTTATGATATGTAAAGGCTGTACAAGGTTCCTATATATAGCAAAAGAAAGGAATCTCAAATCTAGCTACCTATACACTTGGCAATATACCATTGCTCTACTCCTAAATATAGTACTATACACTTGTCATCATTGATCTATGTAGTATCTATACGAAATAGAATGTACACTGAGAATTCTAGAACCTACTATGTACGTATTCATTGTGTATACGTGTGTATGAAAGCTGGCATTTTGGGCCGATTTGTGTGTCCGGCAATTTGAGAAACGTGGCCCCAAAGTGTAGATAGGCCCAATTGTGTAAGTGGCCCCGAACATGTTTAAAGTGTTGAACTTTCAAATGGTCCAAGTATGCATTTGTCTTTACATTTCGATATCTTCGTCTTCTCTACATCATCATCATTGATTGGATCCTCACTGGAGTGACCGTCAATTATTCCAACACCCCCATTCAAGTTGGAGGGGGCAACATGCAAACCCAACTTGCTCAATAAACATCGGTGAGGAGGACCAGAGAGGGGTTTTGTGAAGATGTCGGCAATTTGAGAAGATGATGGTACAAACGATAGTGAAATCAATCTGGCTAAGTACTGTTGCCTAACAAAATGGCAATCTAAATCCACGTGTTTCGTTCTTTCATGAAACATAGGATTTTTAGCAATATGGATTGCAGCTTGTGAATCGGAATGTAATGGAATTGGAAGAGATGGGGAGATTGATAGATCTTCAAACAACCGAACAAGCCAAGTTATTTCTGCGACTACTAGACGCATAGACAGGTATTCGGCTTCAGTCGAAGAGAGTGAAATCGATGGTTGTGTCTTGGATTTCCAAGAAATTGGGAAATCTCCAAAATTGATGAAAAACCCACTGATAGATCGTCGACTTTCAGGGCAAGTGGCCCAATCGACATCGCAGAATGCCATAAGCTCAAATGAAGGAGAAGAAGACATGGATAAGCCAAGACCTGGATCTGTAAGGAGATATCTCAAAACGTGAATTCCTGCATCATGATGTGGTTGTCGAGGAGATTGCATGTACTGACTCAGATGCTGGACACAGAAAGAAAGATCGGGTTGGGTATGTGTCAGAAAACTTAAGTTTCCTATTAATCTTCTACAAACAGTAGCATCTTGTAATAATTTCCCTTCTATTGTTCTTAATTTGTGACAAGGATCCAAAGGAGATGAAGTTGGTCGGAGGTTCAAACAATTGAAGTCGTTGAGCAGATCCAAAGTAAATTTTCTCTGGCTTAAAATCAGGACTTGAGGTTCTCGGATTACCTCCATACCCAAAAAATATTGTAAGTTTCCCATATCTTTAATTTTAAATTCCAAATCCAGAAATGCCTTGACGGAATGAATTTTAATCATATCATTGCCTGTTAAGACAATGTCGTTTACATAGATTGCCAAAATGGTGATAGCTAAACCATTTCTCTTGAAAAATAGACCGCAGTCATTAAGGGAGTGAGAATACCCTTTAAAATTGAGAGCTGAAGTCAACCTAGCATACCATTGTCGTGAGGCCTGTCTTAATCCATAAAGAAACTTATTCAATTTACATACCAAATTAGGATCAGAATCCTCCATACCAGGAGGGAATTTCATAAATACTTCTTCTCTAGTTCCGCATGTAGGAAAGCATTGTCAACATCTAGTTGAAATAAACCCCAATTTCTTTTAACTGCCACAGCTAGCAAACATCTTATAGTTTATATTTTAACAACAGGACTAAAAGTCTCATTAAAGTCAATCCCTTCCTTTTGAATGTCCTCTCTTATTACCAATCTTGCTTTAAGTCTTTCAATATTTCCATCAGATTTAAGCTTGACTTTGTATACCTATTTGCAAGGTAGTGCCTTTTTTCCTTTTAGGAAATGGTACCACATCCCAAGTTTTGTTTAAAACTAGAGCATCAAATTCTTTGGCCATGGCTTCTTACCATCCTGGGTGTAAACTAGCTTGTGAGAAACTGGTGGGTTCTTATAGATTAGATAAAGAGTTAAAGAAATGTTGATTTGAGGAAGAAAGAGAGGTAAATGAAAATGAAAGGGGGGGGGGGGGGGGGAACGGGAGCGGGAAAGGAAACATGTAGCAGACACATCTGCTAAGTGTAGAGCGTCACACACATAATTTGCTAAATAAGATGGAGTTTTTCCTTTAGTAGCTCTGGTGGATTGTCTGATGATGACAGTATTGGGTTGTGTAGGAATACTAAGAGGTGATGGTGATAGAGTCGGAGTAGGAGAAAGTGTGGTATGATCAGAATCTATATCATTTGAATTTGGTTGAGAATTGGTTGTAGTAGGAGTGGAATCAGAAGGAGAAGTAGATGTAGGATATTGGGATTGATCATTTGCCGGTTGTGGGAGAACAGAAGGTGGATCAGGAATAGAGGATTTATTAAAAGCTTGTTGAGTAGGGATAGAGAGTGGATCTGGAATTGTGAGACTAGGGACTGTAGGTTGAACATTGAATATAGATGCATTAAGTTGTTTCTGGGAAAATGGAAACACTGTTTCATTGAAAAATACATTTCTAGACACAAAGATTCTCTGAGTTTTGAGACTTATGAGCGTGTACCCTTTTTTTCCAAAAGGGTAGCCTAAGAAAATACAGGCTTCAGCCCTAGGACACAATTTAAATCTACCTTGAACCAAAATAGAAGCAAAGGCAAGATATCCAAAGGTTTTTAGAGAGGAATAGTTAGGTTTAGTGCCAAATAATCTTTCAGAAGGAGTCTGATAGTTGAGCAGTTTGGTAGGACATATATTAATCAAATGTGTTGCTGTCATTAAACAGTGTCTCCAGAATTTATGAGGGGCGTTGAACTAAGAGGGTCCTACTAACTTCTAATAAATGTCTGTGCTTTCTTTCCACTATTCCATTTTGTTGTGGTGTTTCAACATAAGAAGTTTGATGAATAATGCATTGGGACTTTAAAAAATCAGAGGATTCATGACTGGATCCTAACTCCCAAGCATTATATGATCTAATTTGCTTAATTTTCCTTTCAAACTGTCTTTCTATCATGAGTATAAAGGATTTGAGAATACGAAATGCATTACTTTTAGTTGATAGGAGAAAAGTCCAAGTACCCCTGCTATAGTCATCAACTATAGTAAGGAAATACCTGAAACTATCATAAGTAGGTGATTTATAGGGTCTCCATGTGTCTATATGTATCAAATCAAAAGGTGATTTAGTAGTAATGCTACTGTTATGAAAGGGCAATTTAGTTTGTTTTGCTAAAGGACAAATTCCACAAGGGACATCAAATTTAGAACAAAAGGAAACTGCAATTTCATTGATATTTTTCATATTAGAAAAGGCCATATGGCCTAACCTAAAGTGCCATAGCCTGCTAGTTACATCAGATGAAATTGAAGACAAAGGTATTGGCCTAGTGCCTTTTGATTGTGAAACTGAAACAGACAAAATATTGCAAGACTGGAATGGTTTAGAAACTGGTAGTTGACCTGAATCTGGAGAAGACTTCAACACATAAAGGCCTTTGTAAGCTTTACCAAGGACAATGGGGCTCTTCATTGAAGGGCCTTACAAAAGTTTTTTGTAACAGAAAGTTTTTTGTTTCTATTCATCCTTTTTACTAAACCTATCTTAGTCAAACTTCCTAATTCTCGACATGTTAAAGTCACACACATGCAGATCGCTTAGGTTATTCACTCAATGACTATAATTCATAGATCTTATTCATTCCTAGTTTTCATGATAACCTTCTTTCAGTTCATAAGTTATGCCTACGGGTTGACTACTAGTTAATTATATATATATATATATATATATATATATATACCGAAAGAACTAAAAAGAGGTTATCATGAAAACTAGGAATGAATAAGACTCTATGAATTATAGCTTGAGTGAATAACCTAACTGATCCTGCATGTGTGACTTTAACATGTTGAGAATTAGGAAGTTTGACTAAGATAGGTTTAGGCAAAGGATGAATAGAAACAAAAAACTTTCTGTTAAAGCTCATGTGCTCAGTTGCACATGAGTCAATGATCCATGAATTGCTATTTATTAGACTGTTTTGAGCATTTGAATTGAAAGAGAAAGAAATAGGTTTTATACCAACACAGTTTCCATTAGCCTCAATTGTTGGTTCTGCATTTTCATTCTGATCATTTGGCTCAACATTTGAGCAATTTGTTGTAGTTGTTCTTGGCTTAGTGGTTTGTTTCCAGAGTCAGTGTTATAGAAAAACTGGGCTGCATTTCCTTCATTCCTCATTACTGCATTTCCTTGAGCAAAGTTTTGATTGTTTCTGGTCTTTATGAACTTGAAATTAGAGGGGAAACCCTTAACTTTGTAGAATTGGTCAATAGTATGGCCAACTTTCTTGCAGTATCTGCAGACAATGGTTGATTTCTTGTTGGTATAACCACCTTTCTGACCCTTGTTATCATTGAAAAAGGGTCTTTGACCACCCTGTCCAGCATCAATGAAAGAGGAGGAGGATTCCCCTGGGTACTTAGTTGTAGAATGCATTTCTCTTTGTTTCTCCTCTTGCATTGGTAGAGCATAAGCATTAGCAACAAAAGGAAGAGGGGAAATCATTAGTATGTTACCTCTAGCACCACAGTAAATATCATTTAGTCCCATTAGGAACTTCACCAGCTTCTCATCCTGTTTTGGCTTAATCATTTTTGCTTTTGCCTCACAGGTACACACACAGCTGTAGTTGAAAGAGTCTAGACTTTCAAGCTCATCCCAAAGTCTTTTCATCGTGGTATAGTAAGTAGCAATGTCACTTGATCCTTGTGTTAGATCACTTAGTTCTTTTTGGAGTTGGAACTGTTTTGCACCACTACTCTGGCCAAACCTGGCCTCTAAGTCACTCCAAATCTCTTTAGCAGTAGCAAAATAGATCACACTTTCTGAAATTTCTTTAGAAAGTGAGTTTTAAGAGACAATAAATTACCATACTATTTGACCTTAACCATGCTTTCTGCAGATCTGAGTCTTCTGCTGGTTTTGGTGAAGTTCCATCAATGAACCCGGCCTTGTTCGTTGCAGCAAAAGCAATCAGCATACCTCTTTTCCAACCAAAGAAAACTCTTGCCATCAAAAGGTGCATTCGCCAGTTGCATTCCTGGTGTATCTGAAGAGGACATGAAGTAGGGGTGTGAAGCATGTATAGCTTCAGTTGGAACCACTGCAGTTGGTGTCACCTTTGTGTTATCAACCATTGTTGGTGTTCAAGAAAGGATGAAAAACTAAGTGTAAAGTGAGGTTTTAAAAGGAAGAAGAAACAGAATTTCGAATAGATTAGAGCACTTGCTCTGGTACCATATTAGAATAGAAAAGATATGAGAAATTTCTATGTATATTTTATGATCTGTAAAGGCTATACAAGGTTCCTATAAATAGCAAAAGAAAGGAATCTCAAATCTAGCTACCTCTACACTTGGCAATATACCATTGCTCTACTCCTAAATATAGTACTATACACTTGTCATCATTCATCTATGTAGTATCTATACAAAATAGAATGTACACCGATGAAAATTCTAGAACCTACTATGTACGTATTCATTGTGTATACGTGTGTATGAAAGCTGTCCTTTTGGGCCAGTTTGTGTGGTCTGGCAATTTGAGAAACAGCTGGCCCAAAGAGTAGATAGGCCCAATTATGTAAGTGGCCCAGAATATGTTTAAAGTGTTGAACTTTCAAATGGTCCAAGTATGCGTTTGTCTTTACATTTCGATATCTTCGTCTTCTCTACATCATCACCATTGATCGGATCCTCACCGGAGTGATCATCAATTATTCCAACAATTATTAAAAATATTCCATCGATAATTATTTTGAAAAGTTAAAAAGTAAGAATGGAAAATATCGTAATTGAATGGAAAATGTCATTATTCTAAAACGTTTCAAGAAGTGAAAGGGTCCTCGTTACGCTAACCACAAAAGGTTATGGAGATTAATTGGAATTTATCCGTTCTTCAATCAACATGAAGAAGTAACAAATGGAAAACAATTTCCTTTTATTGCAGACCTCTCTATTTTTATTTTGGGGTTGGGGGTGGGGTGGTGGTAGGGGGTTGGGTAAGTGGAGTTAGTACAATAAGGGAGCTTCAATCCCAAGCAGGTTGGGATAGGTAACTAGTAATTAAGTGGAGTGAGTGAGTGAGAATTAGTATTATATTACACATATCGATACGTAATAATTATTCTCATACCTTTTTCCCTCTTCAATGGAATTCATAAAAAACCTTTCCATTTTTGGTAAGTCCACATCAGTTTCAGATATGTGAGTTGCTGCTATGAGGACTAGTATAGTAGAGGAACAGAAGGCAGACTATTAATGTACATTACTCTGAGCAAGACAACTAGCAGCACAGCAACTTGATACACTGATTACAAAATTTCCTAACACATTCATTTTTTTTTTCTTCTATTCCTGTACAGGTGCATACATTTACAAGGAAAGATGTCATGGTAGATACTGTTGAAGACTCTCTTTTAATTTTTGGAGTGTAACTGGCTTTGATACAAAAGAGTCCATACCATTTGCATAACACTCTTCTGCACTTTCCGATAATGCATTGGCTGTCATCTGCGATAAAGTAAACAGGTTTCATCTGTTAGCTGCAACAGAAGATTGATTGAAGAAAAGGTTGCATGACACAACGAAAAAACGAGGCTAGCCACATAAATGTCCTAGTATTTGGAGACTTCAATAACTTAGCAACTTAAGATTCAATAGACTGATTTTCCACATGAAGCCAGTTAGATCACAATTTATAGACATTTGTACTGAAATGGCTTGTGAAAGGGTACAATTCTTGGGGGTGATTGATATGTAGACCTCTTGCATCTATGGCAATGAAATTTTCCTGTTTACTCAGATTCAATTCCTATCTTCATTAAGTTCAATAATTTTGTTACTTTAGTATGAGACGTATCACTTTAAACATTCAGTCCTAGATTTTTTCTTTTAGTTAGTGCATACAAAAGGATTATAAGAATGATACTGTAAGGTCACCAACAACAGAAAGAAAAATGGAACAAGCAAGAGATAATATGTAACAATAGAGGCCGTAAAGCACAAGTAATTAGGCATCGAGAGTGTAGGTTCTTACTGCAATTATAGGAATCCGCTTTGTGGAGGATTCATCGCTTCTTTGTGAGGAATTTGAAGGAGACACCTCTTCATCAATGCCAGCATCTTTTGCTGCATCCCAGTTACCAGATTCCTCAAATGATCGTATCAATCTTGTAGCTTGAAGCCCATCCATGACTGGCATGCACACATCCTGTACAAATAAAATAATTTCCAGCACAAGTTAGCATCAATACCTCCCTGGCTAATATTTAATACTACCAAATGTAAGCCATTAATCTATGTAGAGCCTAAGAACAAGTAAATAAACACGCCACATACAAAAGCTTTACTGAAAGAAAAACCAAACTTTAGTTAACATACCATTAGAATGAGGTCATATCTGTCACGTTGAACCGCACGCACAGCTTCTAATCCATTGTTCACTATATCTAAGTCATGACCCAACTGCTTCATCATCGACCGTGTTACCATCACAAGTATTTTGTTATCTTCTACGAGAAGGATCTTGGGTTTCGAAGAGGTCTTCAAAATGTTTGCACCGTTGCTAGAAGAGCACTCAGAACTTCTATCAGGTTGTTCCTGTATCTGACTTTTTTCTATTTTCCTTGTAATTTCACCCTGATCTCTGTTTGTAGTTACAGAATTAGCGGAAGATAAACAAGGGTTATGGAGCTGATGATCTAAAATACCGTTAATCTTTTGGTCTCTACCAGACGTGCTTGGGTTGCTAGAATTTCGGGTGTGCCTGAAGGAAGATTCAGGCTCAGAAGATGTCTCAACAGCATCAGCTACTGAACATGCATCTTCTACTGAACCCGACTCTTTTGATGTATTGCTATCTAGAGGGAAAGAATGGGAGTTCACTGACAATCCATTAGTCTTATTCAAAGTGTTAAACCCAAAACTGTTTGGTGAAAGTTTTGTGGCTCTTCCAGAACTGTGAGAAGAAAACAAGGAACCTAAAGTGCGCTGTTGGAATTGGAAAAAACCGGAATTTATGTCATCATCATTTCCTTCGGAAGAAGTATCATGATTGTCCATTTCGGAGAGTTCTTCATTATCATCTGAACTATCACATACTGGTGAAACCTTGTAAGGTAGAATAAATGTAAAGGTAGATCCATGGTTCTCTTTGCTCGATACAGTCATATGACCTCCCATAAGCTCAGCCTGTTCAATTAGAAAATGAGGGGTCAAGGTAAGTACTAATATCATAGCAGTTCAACATAAGTCATTTCAGTATAAGTGAAAATGCTATGCCAAAATTTGAGTTGCAGTATAATATGGCAATGCTTGTGGACTATAAATGATACTTGAGGGCATTTCAATTACTTCGCATTCTTCCATTTTGAAAACTCTAAGACTTTAATTAATAAACTTTCAAAAGAATATAAGTCAGCCCTTGGTCTATAGGGTTTCGTTGTCCGACATTTCAAGACTTTGCATGAGTTTTGTATATAAAGCTAACTCCATTCGAAAGCTATCCCGAGCTTGGATTCATTTCCAAAAAGTAGGACAACTAATGACGAGTCCTAAAAAACTAAGACACCTTTTGCACGATCCATAAAATCAGAAGAATGTTTTGGAAGTCTTGAAGTTGAAAATTGTTAATGCGCTATCACTGTGAAGTTATCGTATTACTAACAAGATTCTGGATAGGGATTTGGAATTTCAAACATAAAGAGCTTTCATTGTGCTAAATGATCAATAAGTTAGGTAAAATGGCGACCAACTATTATGTGTTTAGGGACAATATAGGCAGGTTTTTACGATTATTTTATCCATCGCAGACCCAATCATAACTAGGATGAAGTAACCTGAAATGATGAAAGGCGGGTCAAAATGAACCTATTAGAACAGCATCCTTTGCATTTCTCCAAAATTTTCTCAATGCACATATTTAAATCTTTGAACTTCTGTTCGAAAACAAAGTTGAAACTAAATGAAATTCAGAAGCTTTTGAGAATTACCAGTTGTTTGCAGATTGCCAATCCTAGTCCTGTCCCACCATACTTCCGAGCAGTATCTGCTCCGACTTGCATATATTTCTTGAATAGAGTGGGTATAGCATTTTCTGTTAAGCAAGGTAAAACTGGCTTAGCAACATTAGAACCATAATTTTTGAAGAAAAAAAAAAAAAACTAAAGATTCTACAAAAGAGTTTCAAGTTATATTCGCTGACAATGTAAATAATTTTGGCACCATCAGTGCAACTTAACCGGTCATAGCAAGCTATCGCTCTATTTTCAAAATTATCATATCAGGCTTCATGTGGAAAGTTACTTTAACCTAATATTTTGAAAATTATTTACACTGTCAAAGGCATTGTGGGATTTCACTAGGTATGTTGTTGTTGTTGTATTTAAACTGTCAGTGCACTGAACATAAACTGTATACAAAATAAGGTCAACGGTACTCCATGAAATTTATGGATCAGCAACCAGGTCATGGCATCATTAATATGTCAACGGACTAAGCAAGAAAGACTGAGTTTGTAAAACATACCTGGTATTCCAATCCCACTGTCATAAACATCACAACGTATCCACACTGTTGTTTCCTGTTGGTTAGGATCAACCACTTCATCTTCTATTGAAGCCCCATTTTGTTCCGAATAATTGCACTCCCCATTCTGCGTCGATCTTTCATTTTCACAATCAGCATCTTTGCATCCACCGGAGCCTTTTCGATCAAGGGCATTGTGAGATGGTGATGTACACTTATCTTCTTTACATATCTTTGCTAAAACCTTTGAATTATCAGAAGCCATTCTCTTATGAGATCCTTGTTTGACAAGAGTACATGGCTCGGGAACCACATACAGCTTTATACCAACCTTTCCTTCATGAGTAAATTTTATAGCATTGCTGCATAACATAAGAAACTACTCAGGTTTCCTACGTCTTCAATACAGTTTATGGGGAATTTTCAGCAAAAAGTTGGAGAAAGGTATGTGCTTTTATGCCCCAACTAAAAAAAAAAAAAAAAAAAAACTCTGCTGGTACTGTACTATGAAATAACAGGATGGCAAAAATTCGCATGCTCAAGTAAAAGAAGGATGTACACATTTCATTTCATTTCCACAGTGTAGATATGTCCCATTTGCAGTAAATGAGAGGAAGACTAGAGAAGAAATCAGAATATGCAGCAGATGTTTTCAGTACCGAGCACTAGTAACATGAAAGATCTAGCACCATAGAGACCTTCAGCCACCGAAAGATTTTCATACCTGATCAAGTTCGTGAGAATCTGGCGAATTCTTAGTACATCCCCGATAACCTGATGTAAAGAAAACTCTTCAGTAGGAAGCTCATAAAAGATAAAACTACAGAGATAATGAGTTTTTGGGGTTTGGGGGGGTTGGGGTGGGTAGAAGCAGTTAGACATGTATGGGGATAAGTAATAGGTCAACTGATATCTTTCTGAGATTTTTTACTGTCATGTTCTTATAATTAGGGTGAGACGATGGGGCGAGGTTACCATCAATGTAAATAGTCTATGAGAAATCTTACCTCAATGGGAACATCTTCAGCAATGTGGCCTTCCAATGTTAATATTTTCTGTAGTGATGCTGCTGCAGTTTGCAAGACATGCTTTACAACCTCCCTTGGTCGGAATTTTGTGGCTTCCAACTTCATTACTCCTGAAGAAGAATTAGACAGTAACTTTTTTACAGGACAATCAAGTTAATCAAAGTATATGTAGTTAATTTCTGCTAAGACGAGAAACAAAATCACTAAACGTTCACAGAAAATTCCAGAGAGTAAAAACTTGTCTAATCCAAAAGGAATCTAAACAGAAGAAACAATTTCTTAAGTTTGCAAAGTTCTTTTTGTCCAAATGCTTCTACACATAGAAAAGCAAATATTATAACTTAGAAAGGTGACTTTGGGATAGAACTATATTCTTAAGCATTTCATTTATTGAACTCTGTCCTTCAACTATCCAGACGAGTGTGCAAATGAAAAGCTCATGAATTTTTTTAAAACTAGATCTACACGATTCGTCGAAACATCCAAATACAAACATCTGGGAGATGGCATCAAGCAAATGCTGCAACGCAAAAGAAAAGAGGATGAAATTGAACCTGACTCGACTTTGGAAAGGTCAAGGATGTCATTTATTAGTTGAAGAACCAAGTCTCCTGAAGACAACATTACATTCACAAGCTGACGCTGTTCCTTGTCCAGTTTTGAGGTAGAAAGAATCTCGGTCATGCTGACTACTCCTGACAAAGGAGATCTAATCTCATGAGACATGGTTGCAAGCATTTGCTTTGCTCGCATTGTTTCCTCTGCAACAAATAGAAGTATATAACCTTAGTGATGATTATTCTTCCAGCAGCTGACTTCACATATGTACATAAAGCTTATAATATGTAAATGAACCTGTTATGTGAATAGATTTGTTAAGTTCAGTCTCCTTGGCCTTCCGTACAGCTATCTCTTCGCGTAGCTTTGCCATTTTTTCTCTTTTTCTTACCTGCAATTTGACCGTAAGATTGCTGAGCTTCCATGAATCATTCACCAAAAAATACATTGATGATAAACTGATTTTTTGAACATCAGAACTCAAACTTCCTTGGAAAAATTACTGCTGAATACCAACAAGAGTAACCAGTGAAGAATCTAGAGTTACTGGTAAAGAATCTAACTCACCTGATCAGTTATCTCCATTCCCATATAATTTACACCAATGGTCTCTCCTGCCTTACTGAACACAGGTTCAACATATATTAGAAAAGTCTTTGACCCAAATAATCCTGTGTCAAATGTAATTTCCCTCTTTGCCGGTATCCCCCGTTCCAAAACCTCTCTTTTGAAGTCTTGAGATTCCTTTACACCGGAACCGGTAAAAATCTCTACATCTGTTTTGCCGATGATGTCCTGAAAGATAAGTATGATTGAGTAAAAAACATACCAGATTTTAAATGCCAAAGAAATTTCATCAAAGTGAACTGATGAATTATAGGAAGAAACTAGATTCCACTCCAAGAGAATATTGAGCAACCTCATATTTTGAAGGAGAAGTTCTAAAGCATATTAAGGTTGATATACCTCTTCACGCAGACTTGGGAAATGATTGTAGATAAAGCGATAGCGTAACTCATTGTCCTGCACAACATAATATATTGAACAGTTAGTTGCTTCCGAACATATGACATCAATAAATAATACGCCTTTAAACTAGTTGAAGGACAACGATGTAGAGGTTAAAGAAGATTTGGAAATGATCCAACATCTGTTTACAAATGAGGGCGATTATATCTAGGAAGAGGGATTGGGGTAATGAGTAGAATGAAAATTTCATCATCCCAATTGCTTCTAATAGCTGAGCAGAAAAACTTTCAGATAATTAAGGTATGTGGAGATATCCGATCAAACTTTTGTTTCTTACAACAACTGAGAAAAGAGAGTAAGACTGCTCACTATGTGTAGCTTGAATTTTCTACTGATACCAATTGGACTATGCTAGAAGCCAGCACTTTCTCAAACTTGCAACTGATGCAAACAAACACTACAAGACATTTTGACTAGGATATTAACGAGTAAAAGTGTTTTCCATGTGAAATATATTCAAAAGTGATTACTCCCTTATCTGGCTTAAGTTGAACCTAAAAGGTCATGCAAAGAAGCGCACCATACAAGCATCAATTGTTAGCTCTTCTCTTCTTATTTTGATTGTTTAGAGATGCATGGTTTTAATAAAAAAGTAACTGGTGTTTGAATAATTAACACAATCTGCCAGATTCATATGTCCTAGTTGTTAGTAGTGCAGAAGAAGTGCTTTTACAATGGCTTTATACCACTTAACCAAATTAAGTAGTTTACTGTAGCCCAAGTACTTGATTAATCCATTGTTTGAATAGTGTCCTAAGCTCAGGCGCATCTTTAAAGATGATAAACAAGAAACTGGGAGCACTTCCAATTTAGGTAAGGTGAATACTCATCAAATCATTCTAAGAGAAAACTGACCTGGTGGCCGATGACAACTGGTGCATTCTGGAGGACAAAGTGTAAGAAATTATCTGCTCTTTTCAGAACCTGAGATAATTCTTCCACTGGAGAGGACTGCCTTTCAAGATTTTCTATGCTTTCCTGCAATTTCTCATTTAGTATTTGCTCCCGCTGAACACTCGCTTCCAACAACTTCTCCAAATGTTTAGCTCTTTGCTTCCAGTACTTTATGCTGTCATACTCAGCATCTATTTCTAGTTTATCTTGAACCCTCACATCATTCCTTTTCCTAGGAGCCTCTTGAAATATGTATCTCTTCAATTCTTCATCCAATATAGAGATTGGACGCTTATCACCCCCATACCTTTCTTCCTCGAATTGATACTTCTCCAATATCTCCAATTTCTTCAGCTCTGATTCTTGTTGTTGCTTGCTAAGATTGTCAAGCTCTTCTCTAAGTAGCCTTACAGCATTTTCCTGTTTAGATTCCCAGTTTTTTACTAAGTAAGCCAACTGAGATGACCCTCTCTCACTGTAATTAGTAAGTTCCACAAGGCGCTTGAAATCAACTATGGTTGAATCTTCATTGATAGTAACGTCCTCCAACATATCTTGATCTTCACCTGGCCTATCTATGTTGAATTGTTTTCCAGCTTCATTCATATCTTCAGGCCACATTGACGAAAGTTCTTCCACTTCCACTTCGAACTCCATGTCATCTGCTTGATCACTTTCCATCTCGCAAACCATTTGAACTTATTCAATATAACATACAACCCGAAAGTCAAACTATCACTACAATTCTCGCATCTGAGCTTAACTGAATTGAATTCTCAATAAGATCCTCAACACCGAGAGCTATAAGGAGAACGTAAAATTGTCTCTAGACACACGTGACTATTCAAGAGCCTTCAGCTCAACTGCTGAACAATGTCTGCAAACAAAATGATTAAGAAAGATAAGTGTATTGATCCTTATTGGAAGAACCAAATTTGAGACTTATGTATCAGTTGAGACACAAGTGCAACACAGAGCAAATGGATGAATATACACATAATCAATAGGATACATACAACAGATAAAACCAAATTGCAGGCCAGAAAGCCACTACACCTTTCTTCAATAGAACAACTGAAAACTGATTTCTTAGAGAGATTTCAACAAGCATTAAGAAGGCCTTTTTTAAAGATCCAAATACAGGATGTGAATATTGATACCACCATCAGCAATAATCACAAGTCACTAATGAAAAACGTCAACTTTGCCAGTTTTTTATTATTACAACAGAAGCTAGGAAAAAAATTCTCAATGATTTGAACTAAAATTTTCTTCTGCAATCAAAAGCTCATGATGTTAATTCTTGAAAAAACTACCAACAACTTAAAATCAATGAAACAAATGAAATGAGGTGGAAACAGAATTTTTTTTTTTTTTTTTTAAATCACCCTTTACTACAACTTCCAACAAGAACTTAAAGAATACAATTCAAGAAAATAATTGAGGTGGGACACATATTTCACCTTAAAGATTAATAATTCAGAAGAAAAAAAACTTGAAAAATAGCCAGGTTGTTGATATCAACAAATTCATCATACAATGAGCAACTCAAATTTGCTTATTCCAATGCAAATTGAGATCAAAATTTCACGTACACAGATACCAAAGTCAACCAAATAGCTTAAAAGTAGCCACCTTTCTTAGTTTTCAAGAATTCTTGAAACTTTATGTATTGAACCAAAAACCAAAACAAGAAGAAGAAAGTTGGTTGAATATTTTCTGAGCAACCCACCTTCTTCTTTTTCACTGTAGATCTGAAAGAATCTCTTGAAAGTGCTCAGTCAAAGATAAAAATAATACTACAAGCCTTTGGACCATTACGAAGAATGTAAAAGGTGACCATGTGAAACCAAAACAAAAAATAATTCAAAAAAAAAAAAATGTGGAGACCAAAAGAAACAAACTCAAGAAGCCATGTGCGTTTTGTAAGTCTTCTTATTTTCTTATGCGTTCAATATTTTATACAGTGGAAAACCCCGCCCTCTTTTATAAATATGTGCTCGTTTTTCTGGTTAGATTCATAGTACTCCTTTTTTTCATCACAATTTTCACCAAATATGGACAACATTCATTTTTTTTTTTCTAATTCAAGAACACCCTCTAAACTATTTTCTCTCTCTCTCTCTTGTTTGTATGTATTGTTTAAGAAGAAATGCTTCAGATGGTAGTGAGGATATAATATATATAGTTTGTAAGAGTGGTAGAGTATTTACTATTTTTTGTGGTGGCAACTAGACACACAGGGATCGCTATGTTTTTTAAATTGAAGAGGACGGAGGTTGCTCCCCGCCTTTTACGAGGTGACGTACTTTCATGGCGCGTCTATATCACGCTCTCTATTTTCAGCCAGTTCTCTCTGTTGTTGACTTGCTATTATACTCATTGTGTATATGTATGTAATTGTATATGAGTTGTCCAATGATTAGCATGAATTTAAACCAAACACCCTCTAGTTTAGGTCTTCTGACACTTCACCCTATAGTGAAATTTGTTAAGTAAATAAAATGTTACTATTTGAAAGTGAAAAAATTTCTTTTCCATATGAACAATTAATTTAAAAATTAGTACTATAAGTTATTTCTGATGAACTTTCTCATTATTGTGTCTCGTGATTCTTTGTTAATTTTCTCTATTCTTATTGATACAGACATAGGATCAAACAATCAGCAACAAATTACGTTAAATGAATAATTCGAATCGAAGGGAGTATTTCTCATAAATTAGGAAGAGCTTTGCTATTTCCACTTTATAATGAGTCATTTTCTTTTAAAATTTTATGACTAGTTGAACTTATTTCACTTTTTACATAGAATAATTGAAATTTCTTACATGGTACGTTAGACATTTTTTGTCTTATTAGGTATAACATGTGCATGCAATGGATAATGCATATTTGGGATAATATGTGCAATGCGTGCCCTTTCTACATCTTTTTTCCTCCTTCCAACGTTAAGACTCAATTGAAAAGAACGTAATGTCAAGTTAACTATTTTTTTTAATATACAAATGGAGAATTCATGTAAACTTTGAATGAGTTTAAAGTTACTAGGGACTAAAAAATTATACATATTTTTTTCGTGTATCAACTAAAGTTATATGGTGTAAATTAGACTATTCAACAGCACGTTAGTTCTTTAGTTCATTTAAACTAAACCTTAATTAGAAGCTTTTTATCATTTTCACCTTTTCCGAAAATAATTGGAACTTTAGATATTGATCTCAATTTACAATGATGAAAGGGCGTAAGTGGACCAATATAATTGTCAAAAGGGTTATATGTATTTTAAAGAAGAAGTAGCTAAATGAAAAGAAGAAGAAAAAAACAATAGGAGAAGTTCTCTGGAGATTTTCTTTTTCCTGAAAAAAAAAAAATGTTCGAATAGCTGTTCTTTGTTAGTAGAATTTTTGTCCAGAACCCAAAAGGTTTTTTAGAAAATTCCTCTTCAGAAACTTTTTGAGAAAAAAGTGTGCAAGGTTTTCTAAACAAACTTGCACGAAGAAAAAGATAGGGGAATTGGATCAAATAAATAAAATGTTAAACTTAACTAATACCTAACACGTTGCACCCGTCTAACCTTTAGAAGCTCAGCAAAAAAAAAAATTCGTCAAAGGCAAAGACAACCATATAGTCATTAAGATTTTGAATCTAAAGCAAATATTTTTCTTCAAAGGCAAAGACAACCAAATAGTCATTAAGATTTTGAATTTAAACCTCTAAAATATCCTAACACACTATAATAGCATACCATCCACGCTAAAGGCAAAGACAACCATATAGTCATTAAGATTTTGAATTTAAACCTCTAAAATATCCTAACACACTATAATAGCATACCATCCACGCTGGTATTTTTCTACTTCCTTGAGAGCTTAAATTGTTTTTATCTTATGAATTTGCAGAATCGAACTTATCTCTATTTAGTGTCATCTCATTTGTTTGGTTGAGTGCTTTCTTTATGATCATCAAATCGAATTCTCTCTTTCATTTGATTTTTCTTATTCTTAATCAAACACCATTTTTCCTGGCTAAACTGCATTAAAATGACATATGTTCAAAACATTACACTAACAAACTTCTTGAAGCCGAAGAACTTTTAGCGCATGATTACTTTTGTTGGAGAATTTGCATATAATAAGCAAAAATTGTTCAATGCTTCCTTCATTTACACCTTTTCGCAAATCCGAAGAATATATGTTGCTGTAAATTTTATAAATACTTGTGAAATACACTCCTCCATGATCAATGCGAATAATTATCAGGAATGCGAATTATCTATAATGATTCACAATTTGTAGTACCAAGTCCCAACGAGGAGTGAATTTTGATGGATGACGTGTTTGTGGGCCGGGCCCCACTACCAATCGCCCAATTATCTTATGCTTCGATTTCATTAGTACTGCTGTTCCCTTTACTTTGGTTATTCTTAATATTTGTACCGTCAATACTTTCCTTTCTTCATTATTTTCATCTTACCGTTTTCATCTTGTTTTTCTTTCAAATCATTTTTGAAAATAATTGTCTTGAGCCGAGGTACTCTATTGGAGACATCCTCTCTACCCTGCAAAGGTTGGGGTAAGGTCTGCGTATACTCCATCTTCCCCAAACCCCGCTTATAAGATTATACTATGTATGTTGTTGCGTCAAAAGATACTTTTTGTAATGCTATTTAAATATTATCTTCAATTTTGAAATTGTACGGAAATAACCTTTTTATTTCAAATTAAGAGTGATAGAAATGGCGGTAAGAGGAACTAAAAACAATGTATTGTAGTATGCAAAACATGATAAACCGGTATGACTTAATGTGATATTCAACTTAGCTACCATGTTAGATAAGTCACAAATCATACTGGATCGTCACAAATTCTCTTTTGATTCGGACCCTAGCTTGTTCTGGAAGCTTGCAATATGCCGGCTTCTATTATAAGAGCACATATATCATTTGTCTTGCCCCTAAATTCAAACATGTCTACTCTTGAGCATATACAAAATGAGAGCAAAATGTAAACACCAATCCTGTCGAGGGTCATCTGTAGCAATTTCTTGCAATAAATTTGCTTAAAAAGATAAAAATGTTCTTGCATACGAAATTTTGTTTAAATTATTGTTCTAGTAACAAATTTATCGAAACTCTAAGTTATTGAAGGGTAGATTAGTCTTGATACCATCTCATGTAATTAGTTATAAAGTAGTTAGTTAGTTAGTTAAAAGAGTTAGTTGATTAGTTAAGCTTTAACCATGTATATAAATATACACTGCTTGTATATTGAACTTCATATCATTGAATAAGATTTTCTGATTTCTTCATCTCTCAATTCCTCTCTTTATCTATCAATGTTATCATCTTCATCTTGAATAGGAACATGGATCAGATCACGGCCCATCTCACCCGTTGTTGGGCCCCAAATTAAATTGCCCACGCAACAGATGTCTAGTCCTGGGCGTGAGGTGGGGTGTTGAAGAATGCAAAAAATACTTACTTCGATGGTTAATGAGATCGGTGATCTCCTTATATGGACTTGCGCAATCCTCCCCTCATGAGTTAGCTTTTGGGGTTGAGTTAGGCCCAAGATCCATTTTTTTTTACATGGTATCAGAGCTACCACGTTAAGCTCATTGATTCAATTTCATTCTTGTCTAAATTTCCGCTGTATACTATCAATTTCTGATCAAGAAAAGATCGACTCAAAGATTCTAAAAAATGATGAACGATCGAAATGAAATTCCCAACAATGGCTTCAATAATGGAGGTCACAAATGAGATGGAGTTCCAGGGGAGCAAGTGACTCAAAACTCTGGGAATCAGATTGGAGAACTTGACTATAATCATCCATTGTTCTCATCTCCTGCAGATGTAAGTGGAATTCAATTGATTTCGTTTCAATTAACTGGTATTGAAAATTACCCAATTTGGTTCAGTAATATGAGAGTCGTATTGCTAGGAAGAAACAAACTAGGAATTGTGAATGGAACTACTAAGAAAGAAAATTTCCCATAAATATTGCAGGATAGCTGGGAAAGAGTAATGCTATTGTATTGTCTTGGATCATGAATGCAGGCCCGAAAAATTTGCTAGGTGGTATAATGTATGTTAGGAATGCACAATTAGTGTGCGATGACCCAGCTGAGAGGTTTAGTAAGGCTGTTCAAGAACTTTCAACATACATAAAGAAATTTCTACTTTAACCCAGGGTACTGCTTTTGTTTCTGTGTATTTTTCAAGATTAAAGGATCTTTGGGAAGAATTTGAGGCTTTGGTTCCTTCACCTAGTTGTGAGTGTCCTAGGTCAAGAGATTTTGTGTTGTATCTACAGAAACTAAAGTTGTGTCAATTCTTGATGGGGCTAAACCAAACCTATTCAAAAGCTGGAAGGCAGATTCGTCTTAGGAATCCTTTACCCACTGTGAATCAGGCATATTCAATGATAATAAGTGATGAAAGTCAAAAAAGTGTAGTTGGTACTTCAAGTGTGATAAGTAATAATCGAACAAATGTTGTGAACAATCTTGACTTAGCTATGTACACTAAAAATCAGACTGGGCAAGGAAAGGCTCAAAGATTCAAGAAAAAACGATAATCTAGTATGCGAGGTGTGCAAAAGAAAAGGGCATAGTAAGGAGAGTTGCTATAAGGTGGTTGGATATCCTTCTGATTTCAAGTTTCAAAGAAAAGGAACAGGAAACAATGCAGCATACAATGTCAATTTGATGCAAGAAAATGTTGTTGGTGCTGCTAATAACGGTCCTGTTTCACAGTTTGGTCAGTTTTCACAACAGTTTGGCAAGCAGTGTCAACCTCAGTTTAGCTATGCTCATAACACTAATATATGCACTCAGAATACATACTCAAAGGTTGAGACAGGTGAAAGTTCAAACTCTTAAATGCAGATGACAGACACCACAAAGCTTGGAAACTATGCATTTTTTACAAATGATCAATATGAGCAGATTCTCCAACTCTTGAACAAAGGCTCAAGCACTGTATCTACTTCAAAGACCTTTAGCAAACTTTGCAGTTATACCTAAATATTTTATAGTAACTGATGGTGTGCATGAATGGATTATAGATACAGGGGCAACTAATCACATGGTGTCTGATATAAAACTATTAAATAAAGATTCAGTAGTTAAGATCACAAATCCAAAGAAAGTTTGTTTGCCAAATGGAGATGTGACACAAGTAACTCATCCAGGAAAATATTCCATCTCTGATAGAAACACAGTTTCTGATGTGTTTAACATACCACAATTTAAATTCAACTTATTATCTATATCTAAGATCACAAAAGAACTTAAGTGTTCTGCACTATTTTTTCCTGATTTTTATATATTCCAGGATCTCTTCACTAGGAAGGTAAGGGAGATTGGTAAAGAAGAAGATGGGTTGTATCTGCTTATGTCACATGCTAATCATAAAACACTTAATACCTCTATGGATGCAAGAGCAAATGAGGTAATTTTTTAGAAAAACAATTGTGATATAGGCTTATGGCATAGAAGATGTGGACATGTGTCCTCTATAGTTCTTAAGAGAATATTAACTGCTAGTATACAAAGTAATTAGGATTGTGTAACTAAGTGCACTGTATGTCCTTGTGCAAAACAAGCAAGAATACCCTTTCCTTCTAGTAGTATAAAGAGTATTAGTTTATTTGAGCTGATTCATGTAGACTTGTGGGGCCATTATAAAACAACAACTTTTGATGACAACAAGTATTTTCTTACTATTGTTGATGATTACACTAAAATGACTTGGTTATTTTTGCTTAAACAGAAATTAGATGTTTGTGTATCTCTTAAGCATTTCTTTAACTTTGTGTAAACTCGGTTTGGTAAAAGCGTCAAAATTATCATAACAGATAATGAAACAGAATTTGTTAATTTCATATGTGAGCTTGATTGTTTCTTACTTTAGGCATAATTCATCAGAAAACTATGTTTATACCCCTCAGCAAAATGGAGTAGCTAAGAGGAAATACAGACATATGTTGAAAATTACCAGGGCTATCAGATTTCAAGGTAAAATTCCAATAAAATTTTGGGGACATTGTGTACTAGCTGCTATTTATTTGATAAATAGGTTGTCTAGTACAGACATCAATAATATGTCACCTTGTGAGGAACTGCATAATAAGAAACCAAACCTTAATCATCTTAAAGTATTAGGTTATCTATGTTTTGCTAAAATAGTTTAGGAACATGACAAACTTATGCCAAGAGCAAAAATGGCAATTCACGTGAAATATTCAGAGGTTCAAAAGGGATATATTTTATTTGATATTGCTACGAATTCTTTCTTTGTCAACAGAGATGTAAATTTTAGAGAGGATATTTTTCCTTTTGCTACAAAAAACATAGAAAGTCAACTACTATTTCCTGTCAGTTCTCCTGAAACACAATTGATGACAACTGAACTCTCTAACTTTCCTACAAATACTACTCCAAATGCTACTCAACACATGATAGAGGAGCCACAAATACCACATCAAGAGCATAATGAAGATATGATGGACCCGATTATTGACAAGGCAGAAATACCTAATGTTGAGATTGAAATGCTCAAATCATAGCTGATCCTATTCCTCAAATAATTCAGCCACCTGAAACTACAACCAGACACTCAACTAGAACAAAAAAAAATCCTCCTATATGGAAGAGAGATTTTGTATCTCTGAACATACATGCTGACACACCATATGCCTTAAACAAGTACATTGGATATCAAAATCAATCTCCCAAACATAAAGCCTACATTACTTCTATTTCCACTGATATTGAACCATCCAGTTACTCTCAAGCAGTTAAGGATCCTAGGTGGATCAAGGAGGCATGAAAGAAGAAATCCAGGCCTTAAAAGATAATCGTACTTGAGAAATTACAACTTTACCTCCTGGTAAGCACCCCATAGGCTGTAAATGGGTATATAAGATAAAATACAAGACCTCAGGTGAAGTAGAAAGATTTAAGGTAGGATTGGTGGCAAAAGGATAGGGTATTGACTTTTACGAAACTTTTTCCCCAGTTGTGAAGATGGTAACAGTAAGAACTATACTTTCAGTAGCTGCTGCACACAACTGGCATATACGTCAAATAGATGTATACAATTCCTTCCTACAAGGAGATTTATTTGATGAGATTTACACGACTCTTCCACAAAGCTTTTCAAGTTAGGGGGAGAATAAGCAGAATTCAAAGGTATGTAGACATGTAAAGTCTTTGTATGGGCTTAAAACAAGCTCCAAGGCAATGAAATGCAAAGCTTTCAGAGGCATTATTGAAGTTACAGTTTAGACAAAGTCAGCATGATCATTCCTTGTTCATTAAGAAGACAAGTGAAGGAACTGTCATTGCGTTAGTTTATGTTGATGACATGCTGGTTACTGGAGAAAGTCTGAAGTTGATTCAAGAAACTAAAAACTCACTCAGTAAGGCTTTCAAAATGAAGGACCTAGGTGATCTCAAGTACTTTTTTGGTATTAAGTTTGCTAGGTCAAAAACAGGAATTTTGATGAATCAAAGGAAGTACTCTTTGGAACTTATCTCAGAAGTAGGATTATCAGCATCCAAGCCTATGTCAACTCAAATTTATGTGAATCTAAGCTTACTTCTAAGCAATATGATGAATATACAAAGAAGGACAAAAAAAAAATAGTAGAGGATCCATATGCAGATCAAACAGCCTATCAAAGGCTAATTGGAAAACTGTTATACTTAACAGTCACTAGGCCTGATATATCTTACGTGTGCAGAATCTAAGTCAGTTTCTTCAGCAACCAAAAAGATCTCATATGGAAGTAGCTCTAAGAATGGTCAAATATATTAAGAAAGATCCAGGACAAGGTGTATTACTGTCAACTAAAGGCTGCAACAAGATCACTGCATATTCTGGTGCAGATTGGGTAGCTTGTCCTCTTAACAGGAAATCAATTTCAGGTTCTTTGATAAAGCTTGGTGATTCTTTAGCATCATGGAAATCAAAAAAGCAAGCTACAATATCTAAAAGCTCTGCAGAATCTGAATGTAGGAACCTGACAACAATAGTGTCTGAGTTAGTATGGTTACTAGGTCTGCTTAAAGAAGCTGGTGCTAATGTTCAAACACCAATTAATGTTTATTATATTGTGATAGCAAAGCAGCAATTCAAATTGCTGCAAATCCAGTTTACCGTGAACGTTCCAAACATATTGAAATAGACTGCCACTTCATTAGAGAGATTCAACAAGGCATCATCAATACAAAGTACATTGCTACAACTGAACAACCAGCAGATATCCTCACTAAGGGTCTAAACAAGGTGCAACATCGGTACTTAAATTCCAAGCTAGGAGTTCTTAATATATTCCTGCCACCTAGCTTGAGGGGGAGTATTGAAGGGTAGACTAGTCTTTATACCATCTCATGTAATTAGTTATAAAGTAGTTAGTTAGTTAAAAGAGTTAGTTGATTAGTTAAGCTTTAACCCTGTATATAAATATACACTACTAGTACACTGAACTTCATATCATTGAATAAGATTTTCAGATTTCTTCTCCTCTCAATTACTCTCTCTCTCTATCAGTGTCATCTTCTTCATCTTGAATAAGAATAGCTCAACAATGTTATTCTTGATTTTCGAACAGTAATGTGCTTGTTGATCAAGTAAACGAAATAGAAGTCAAAATGAAGAATTGTCAGGAGGAAATTATCCCCGTTTTAAAAAGATACAATTAAGTACTTAATTAACAAAGAGAGGGCAAAAAGACGAATAAATTTATTATGTGCATGTTGCTATTAAATTTATTTATGTCAATTTGAAACTTCAACTAAAATTGGCGTTCGGAACGTGAGAGCCAATACACTCCTTTATAATTCTTTTACATTATTTGTATTTTCTTTTTCACTTTATTTCTTTCCTATATATTTAAATTTTGTAGGATAGGGAATCACTAGACATGGAGAAAGTGAAATTAAAGATGAAGCCCTTGTGATAATCAAATAGGCACCTATAAAATATATACGGTTTATAATGATGAGCTTCTTTTTTGAATAATCAATTTGAAAAACAAATATTTAGATATCTTAAGTTGAGTTTTCTTATAGATGACCAGATCTAACAAGAATGAGAAATTAATCTGCGAAGGCTAAGGAAAAAGAAAAGAAAGACAATGTGTCTGGAAATGGATCAATTTCCTAAGAAATGATTGCGGGTCTACCTTTTAAAGTTCCAAAGCTGAATATAATTATTCCCCAAGCAATATTTGTTGCGGCACCTAACCTTTATAACTGGCATTCTGACTTTTCCCTCTAGCAGTTATTTGTTAATTATTGCTCCCTTCCATCTATTTTATACTCCCTCCGTTCACTTTTACTTATTCATTTTTAACTTTACACGCAGGGGCGGATTTATGTTGGTCCGAGGGGTGTCACGTGACACTGCTTCGTCGAATTTTTTTACTAAATAAATAAATTGAACGAAAGTAAAAGGTAAAAACACTAATGTGACACTGCTTCAGCACAAAGGCGTGCGTTGGTCTGTTGGTAAAGAGCTCTATTTTGAAGGTGAGGTCGCGGGTTCAAACTCGTCTGACCTCATTTTTTTTTGCTTATACTATAATTTAAATTCTAAATCAATAAAACAACTAAAATATAAATGGAACAAAACGGCAGTGGGTCCTAAAACTAGTAAATATAGTCCTAAAACCAGTAAAATACTTAACCGTTTCCTACTCTAATTCTATACCAAATTGGTCAAGTAACTTAAAAGCTAAAATCCTAAAAAGAACTCATAAGTCATAACCTTAAAAATTCTTTTATCAATTAAAATATAATTGATGGTTGCCCACCTTTCAAATTAGAATATAAGTTTTTCTAGTTTTTTATCCCGATTGCCACATCAGGTTAACACTTTCTTCACCATAATATTTTATTAAGTGCTTGTAATTTTTTCATGACAATAATTTACTTTCTTTCTATTTTCTACAATGAAATTATTTAGTGTTCATTATATTGATATTTAAATTTACCTATGTTTTATTGTTTCTTTACCTATGTTTTATTAATATGATTTGAGTTGTCTTTTTATAATATGATATCATTATAGTGATTTATTTAGTTGTTCATTCTTTTACATGATGACACTGCTTATGAAAAATCCTGCGTACGCCACTGTTTACACGCCCCTTAAGATTTAATAAATGAAGTATGTATTTTATCATAATACTCATATTAATTGGTGTATAGTCTCATTGGACTTGTAGAATGATTTGAAAATGAGTAATTAATGTTAAGGGTAAAACAAGAAAAAAAAAAAGTTGTTTTTTCTTGATATGCTGAAGTGGACAAATAAAAGTAAAAATTTATTTTTAGTATAGTAGACAAGTAAAAGTGGACAGAGGGAGTAATAAAATACAAGGCAACTAGAGATGTAACTAAGAATCTAGAGAGGGGGAAATTTTATTTATCTTGAGATTAAGTACAAAATGAATTAATTTTAGTTTGGTGCAACACTTTTCTTGAAACATCTTGCAAGTTTTATGAAAATAGACATTATATCTCAAAAATAAGTTTTAACATATTCCTTAACATTTGATTAGACTTTAATACCCCTTGTATTCAATTTGGGAAAACCGTTTTTGACTACTGGAATGCATGAATTGACCATTATTATGGTCTTATCACTAACGTTTTTTTTCCAAATATATCAAGACTCTTTTATTACTCTTTATGGCCTTTACTCCTCCCCCTTAATGTCATTGAATCCATGTAAACGTTGGAGCATCCATTCAGACATACAACCATCTCTTTAGATGGTTTTTCTCATTTATAAATCAAGGAAGGTCCTTTCTCTTTTGGTGAAATAGATCAATACAAAATTCTTCTTCCCATATTATAGAGTGCTGGGTTTTCTACTTTAATCTTTGTTAGATTTTAGCTCCTAGTTTTATACTAGAAGAGCTTGTTAAATCCTGGGGGATACACCCATACCGGGTGACATATCCTTAAGGACAATGTCTTAATTGACATGTCTCAAGCTTTCAAGAATTTCCTGCAAGGTTCGCGATCAAGTATTTTCCGACAAGGTTCGTGATCAAGTATTTTCCATAAGATTTCCAACAGCAAGTTGGATACATGAGCTACTTACAAGTTACATGTTGGGTTGCAAGCCTCTTCATGAAACTGTTGCAAGGCTTTCCAGAAGCGTTTGTAAGTTGACTACATGATCCACTTGTTTTGAGCTATTTACAAATTAATGGCACTTTAAATATTTAAATTTGACTACTATACTCAAATTAATTCAAGAAATAGTTACTTAATGATAAGAGTAAAATGGAAAAAAATATTTCTTAATTTGCTAAAATATGCAAGTAAAAAAATATAATATACTGGATAAGTAAAAGAAAACAAAGATAAATATTTAGTAGTCAGAAAATAAATTTAATAATTTTTTTTAATATATAAACTCTATTATGTATCTATTTTCTTAATGAATGTGCTAAAATCATAAACAACATTTAAAATGCGACGAATGGAGTACTAAAAGAAAAGAAAAGAAAAGAAACGAATAGTCATTGATTTCCTAAAATTTCTGATTTTAGCAAGTGGCACAAATTCCATCACCAAATTATTTCTCTTTCCATTCATGAGGTATAGTATTTTTGGTTAAAACTTAAAAGTTTTATAGAGAAATTTATATATATTTGGAATTTTGTATTCATGACCAAAATCTACTCATATACCTTTGTAATTCTTAAGGACATAAGACTCAGGTTTCCAACTGAAAAAAAAAAAAAAAAGACTATGGTTCATTTTTGTTGAGTGGAAGGCTCCTAATTTTTCATTATAAATATCTAAACAATTAATTGATAGTGAAGAGAAAAATCCTCATAAAGCTAAATAGAAAAGTTTTTACTAATACTTAATAAAAAGAAAACAATCACCAATAAAAGTCATGGCGTAGTAATATTTATGCTGTTCAGCATTTTACATTTAGAGAATGGGGCAAAAGGGAAATGAAAATTGGTGAGAACTGTTAGATTTTGTCTTGGCTCTTGTGCTCATTTGTATGTCAATGTATTTGATAATGGGTTGGTTGAGTTAAAGGAATCTACCTTGGCATTATTATTATTGAGAAATTAAAAAAATAAAATAAATGATGGCAAGTTATAAAAAAAAATGGAAAAAAAGGAGCCAACTCCAATCATTTACTAGAGTACCCCCACCCTAACAATAACAATGGACAGAATTAGTTGGATGGACATGGTGTGTGATAAATAGAATTTTTATTTAATATTTTGTTAGTTTAATACAATTGAACAACTAAGACACATCTAAGTCTCCTCTGTCTTGTAGTTCAACTTTGTCCACATGGCTTAGAGGAGCATAGTTTCTCTCCCTTTCACCCATGTGATAGATGCTGACTCAGCATAAATCCACGTCATCTACAGCTTGACACGTGGCTCAGTTATTTGTATCATTCCAAAACCAGCTTTATTTTTCCTTCCTTTATAGGAGTAAAAGGCATAAAAGAGATGCTTTTCCATTAACTAATTGTTTTATTAATTAAGCAATTATTGATTAGTGCTAAACATGGTTATGACAGTTAGGATCGCATTCATTACCAGTTAATTAACTGCAGGAAACTTGTGTAGAAATGATGAGCACCACATCCACTTAACAATCTTTCATAAATTAGGCTGTTCTGATATTACTCCTTTTAGGTTCATATATTCGTTCAATTTTAATTGTCCAGTTTGAACTTAGCACATTCTTTGAGAAATAATAATCGTTACAGGTATTTTATCACAATACCCATTGTTTACCCCGGATTCGGCTAATCAATTGAATTTGTAAGTGGGTATAGGATATGTGCTTTGTTCTCGACGTATGTAAGATAAAGAAAAATATAGATTTGAAGGCTCACCACTAAAGCGAGCCAAAGATGTAAACGTTATGAGCAATGAATTATACTACTAGCGATAATTTAAAAAGAAATAGCGCTTGGCCGAATAAATGAGAGGGAGAATAAATATATGAGATTATTCTTCCTTAAAAGTGTTCTTGAAAGATGGGGAACCAACCTCTCCAAAGGAGGGTGATGCTCCCATTTATGTTTGCGCCATGGGGAACCGTGACAATGAATTAATAAAATAATAACGGGGCAGTACAAGACGGATTTGGTGGGATTAGGCCCCGCGCGCGAGTCGACACACGCATGGTTGGTGGTGACCATGGCGGACGCTAACGACGCGTGGCTGCGTGCGGCGGGCCCCATGCGGACGGCGACACCGCACGGACCAACGGCTACT
>NC_081350.1:22787981-22817482 GCF_029784015.1 Lycium ferocissimum
CGGACCAAATGGTATCCGTACTCGGCTCCGGTCTGACGCTCCCTCGGTTTAGCTCGAATGTCATCAGGCACGTTCCTCTCTTCTTTCCCTCGGTCCTCATTTCATCGGTTTACGTTATATCCGGTATTTACCGTATACACCCATATTAATTGATTTTTAGTCTTAGGTTTTGGGAAATGTTTTGGGGAATAAAAGTAATTGATTGCTAAGAATAAACATAAAAAAATGTACGTTTTTCTCTTGATATTCTAAAAGTGACTAATAAAGGTGAACATGTTTTTAGTATCGTGAACAAATAAAAGTGAACGAAGGGAATAATATGTCTAAAAACATTTAATAGCTTTGATCATAAAAGAAGTTGTCCGAACTAATATGCATATATATACATATTTCTGATACCCCAATATTTTAAAGTCAAACACTTATACTTCCTATAATATGGAAATCCTACACTTACACCCCTTTGAGCTATATCCCTAACTAAGTATATTAAAGTATAATTATTAAAAGACAAACTAAAACTACAAACAAGTTTTTACAAAGTTATTTTATGAAATTTTAGAAAGGAAATAAAAAAATTAACTTTATTCGTTCCTTTGATTAAAAAGGAGAATAAATTTAATTTTTTAGTATTATTTATCTTTCGAAACTCACAAATAAAATATAAAAACAAATTACTAAATAAAATATATCAATTATTAGTAACAATTTTGTTACACTTTAAAAATATTAGTTATTTGTAATTTTTTTAATATAATATTTATTATATAGAAATTTCTCTTTTTTCTATTTTTTATTTATTTATTTCTTCTCCGCTTCAGAATTATCCTAAAAATACTTGGTGTTAGTTAGATGAAATTCATTTGTATAGGATTTTCATTATATAAGAGGTATTAACATCATAGGAGGTGCAAGGAGCTGTAAGTGGGTGTACATGTTTGATTTTGAAATACAAAATGTCTATCCATAATTGAGGGATATATAGTACAGGGGTGTTTAGTGTAATTAATCAAAAAACATAGTTTCCTTTTTACTAGACATTTTTTTTTCCAGAAGTGAAAGTTTAATAGGAGTAAGAAATATTATCACTCATATTAAAATTTTGATAAAGGAAATCGCTTGTAAAGGATGATTGGTATTTGAATCTGTGATGTAGTAAGTTAATAATTATTTTAATCATAACTAAGTTTGGACGGCGGCAATTAGCTACGAGAATTTATCTTTTTAGCTTGAAGGAACCACATGTGGCATGTGCATGCATGTCTGTAAACATTTTTTTTTCCTACCTTCTTGTTTGTACATCTAAATGTTAAGACTAGTAAACTAATTTCTCCTCTTAAACAGTAACTCAATCGAGTTGTTTATTTATTTTTTAATTTGAGATACAGATTAGAAGAAAGGAGGAAGGACCACTAAGCTGACGAGGCCCTCAAATAAAGGAAACTCTCTTTTCGAATAATATTTTTACTACACCCTGCCTAGTGGCATGGTAATTTAGTAGTAATAAAATCCGTCTATGGACCAACAGGTGTCTTTTGCACAAGACAACCTCCATAATTATCGGATTAATAAACTTGTAAACTTGGTTTTACGAGATTCAGAGTACCTTTACTCCAAGTTAGGTTACTTCAATCCTTGTAGTATTAGATAAGAAAAAGAAATTCTAACTACAAGGGTTAAACAAAATTAGATTTAGCTGTACACTTGATCACTTTCACAAATCAATAACTAAAATTAAATAATTCTAAAACATATGTTTCTTCCTCCAGAATATAGTTATATATACCGTGAGTTTAAGATATTTATAAAATATCATACTACATTTATTTGTATAGGTAACTTTTCTTATTTTTAAGATTACAAATTAAATCTCACATTTTCAGAAGACTTACACACAAATGTTTTTCGAATGACATGATAGTATAATTTTTCTTTTACACTGACAAGACATATACAACTTGTCTTTTGTTGCAAATATAGGTTGGTGCGATCAAATACTAAGAAGCAAACATTTTTGAAGTCTTGGGTCCAAAAGGCAAAGTGTAGGTGTCACTACTAAAAACAAAATGCATGAATGGTGCAACGCCGTATTAAAGAAGTAGACATGTAAGTGTTAGGGCATATGACAAATTATTACAGCTCTTCTTGGAAATACATCAGCTGCAAATAAAGATCCATTGAATTCTCACTATCAGCCCAACTCATTCACACAAACTTATCCTTTTCAACTTGACTTAATATAAGAAAATCCGTTAGACTAAAGTTCCTGATTTACTCTTCTTTGTTCTATTTTGGGATTTTTTTTTTTTTTTTTTTTTTTTTTGGCAATACACATCCAACTAACAGAGTCCATAAGAAAAAACAATATTAATCTTTATCTTTTATAAACTTTGGCCGATATAATTAATATTATATAATCAATGTGTAATGAATATACACTAATTATATATTTATTATATGCTGAGTATATACCTATGAATTATGTGAAAGAGTCCGACATCGGGGTTGTTTACCCCCAAAAGAGAGCAATGATTGAATTTGTACGCGGTTTAAAGGGATATGTGACTGGGCTTATTAGCAAGATAGAAAACAAGTAAACGAAAATTAAAGAATTAGTGGAAGAGATAGCCTGTGAGTGCAGATGACGGGTCCGAGTGAGAGGATCGTGTCTCCTTGCTCGGACTAAAATTAATCAAAGACGAAACCTTTACTAATATCGGGCTTTTATTATTAGAGAAATTAAGAGAATAGATAGCATGAGATGCAGATGAGATGAAGAAGAAGAAGATGATGATGCCCTACAGGGGGCTGGTACACATGCATTTATAGTGCTAGTGTCCTACTCTAACTAAAAGACATGAATTACAACATGGTTAAAATGGTTCCTACAATATTGGGCACGTCCGTTGAGGACGCGATTCTCGGAGACAAATCTATGAAAGATAACCTTCACAGATTTGATCTTATCTTCCCGACCTTATCTTCTCGGACTTGTCTTCTCGATCTTATCTTCTCAAACTTATGTATACCTTTCCCTCGATAATCACCCTGTATATTCCATCAATGAGCCGAGGAGAATTTCCCAAGTTCTCACCGCACACAGATAGTACCTCCATTTTTCGGAGTAAAGGAATGGATGCGGGAAATGGATTAAAAAGACATTGTTCCCTCCGAGACCGTGCTTTACTTTGGTCGCGTGTCTGAGTCTGAGCGTAATTAATGCAATGCCGTTGTCTGCCTTGGAAACGAGCACCTGTCAGAATCCCTTGGCCTTCTGTATTCTAACGTTACTAGAAACATTTTCAAATTCAACTTCCTTAATATATAAAGTCATGCACAATATCAGTTCTTCACATATTCTAAAAACATTGGTCTTTGGCATTTGTTTGCCTTTCATACTCTTGTTCATGATGTCCTCTCTATTATTGTTAACCGACACTGCTCTGCCTCCAAATTCTCCTCCTCCATCTCCTACTAAACCTTCTTCTCCACCTACTGAACCTTCCGTCACAAAAGACCTCGAGCTCCAAGTAGCTGAAATTGCTCCGGTTGGGTTTAAATACGAGGATGATTGCAAGATTGGCCATTACTACGACCATGTGGGGCAACCGAATCTAATATCGTCGAAGCCACGATTCCTGGGCTAAGGAGGGAGTGCCAGTTGGATGATGGTGTTGAAATTTTCCCCGTTGGGCTGGACGTGCGGATTGATCACCACGTCCCAGGTTATTCGCTCGTGTAAACCTATCCATTTGCCATTGGGTTCTGCTTTTGATCTCTCAGGCGGCCGAAGATCTATGTCGACCTTATCGGATTTGTGTTGGGAAAATTGCACCTCAGATATGGCGACTAGTTTATTGCATCCAGTTCTTGGCCGCTATGGCCGGAGTCCCATTTACCTTAGACCATTTAATCCATATGTACATTCCCCGAGTTATCCGTGTGGGCATTGTGCATCTGATCCCTCGAGGCCCTCGGGACCTGATTGACCCCGAGGATGACTTTGATCGGGGAGGGCTGCATCAGTTTGTTATGATGAGAACAACCCAATTGTAGCATGCCAACCCCGATCCTTTACCGGAGGTGTGGAATTTCGAACCAACTACTATTGAACCCGAACTTATGCTAGGGATCTTCGAATAGGTAACCTCCGTACTGGGCGCCGCTGAACATGTAGGTCGTTCTTGGAAAGACCTTGGCCCAATTAGATGGAGGGGCAAGAATCACAGTAAATATCATTTTTTTGCTATGATCACTTTCGATTTTCCTACTTTAACTTGTTTGCTCGCGTATCAGGGCTTCCGGTGAAGAAAGCACTGACGTCAAGGACAACCAAAGCAAATCCCGAGGACCCAACCAAAGGAAGCACTACTGATTCAGCTAAGGCGTCGAAGAGAAGAGCCATTCCGGAGGCAGCAGTCGATGGCCTGGGAATTGGTGTCAGGGTCAAATCTCGCGCGGATATCCTGAAAAGCAGCTTCTAGGGAAGGTCCCGTCCCGATCGTAGAGATCGAGGATGATCCCGAAGAAGAGGCTGTTGCGAGTCCCTGTGACAATGCTCCTCCAGCCCGAACAAAGGAGAACTTTTTTGAGGAAATTGCCCGACTTCAGGCAGAGAACAATCGGCTTAAAGCAACTTTGTCGAGAGATAGCGATGAGCCCAAGATTGACGAGGTCTAGAGCCTGGAAGTTTAGGATTTTGTTTTGTATGGTCGTTTTGACCGATGTCAATTCTAGTTGCTTTATACGGTTGTTTTGGCCGATGTCAATTCTTGTTGATTCTTGTTGGGAGGCGACAAATGGGAAGCGTTTTTCCTTCCTCTATAAATACTCAGCTCACTTCCTCTTTCTCCCTTTTATGACTACTGAGATTTTTTCCCTCAATCTTCAAGTTTTCCCACATTCAAACCTTCAAATTTTGCTTCAGTTCACCAAAAAACTACAAAAAACTTCAAAAACTAACTTCAAATCTTCAATAACTCCTTGTTTGATCTTCACATTTTTTGCATCCTTTTGTTCGTTCTGCTTGTGTTCCAAACAACCTCTTTCCCAAGTCCGCTCTTCTTTTCTAAGTTGATATGGCCTCGAGTTCTAGACCACCTTCTCGTGAGAATACTCTGGCCGATTCCCCTCGTGCCGCCAGCACTGCTGCCGAAGGAGATGCCGAGGTTCCTTATAAGCCTCGGGGAAGTGATGTGAAGCCGTAGTCATATAACTTCGACTCAAAATTTGCTTTCGAGAAGCCCCCGAAGGGAGACAATGCGGATCGGGATTATGAAGTAAGGTGTTATCTAACGACCGTTACCGAGGAGGTCCTGCCAAAGGTCCGAGCCGAATGCGGCTGGAACGTCAGCCCAACACCCCCACCGGCTGGTGAGTGGAGCTATGGTCCTTTGGAGATCATCATTCCGGGCCCTAATGAAGACATTACGACCTAGGTGGAGGGGCATTCAAGTGTGTACACCTTTTCCTTCACGTTCAATTTTAAGCCGACCATCGACGAAATCATTCTGGATATGTGCCGGACATATCAATTGTGCCTCGGGCAGATCGGACCAAATGTCTGGCGCGTGGTCACGTGCATTCGATTTTTGGCCAACGAGGTCAACGCCGAGTTTACTTTGGATCATTTGATCCGTCTTTACTCGTCCCGATTCTTTCGCGGGGGCATAGTGAAGTTGTTGAAGCGTGAAAGTACCTAATTCTTTCCAGTGTGGATGATAAAGACCGGGGATGGTTGGTACAGTATGTCCGTGTCAAGACCGAGGAGATTATTTCTCCGAGCCATCGTCCCTTCCTCGAGAAGTGGAACAAACGACGTAAGTAACGTCGATGCTTTCAAAATTTTCTTCGGTTCATTCCCATGTTTTTATTCATGTGTTTTCTTTTGCCTTGTAGCCAAAAAATGGGTCCCTCGTTTTATGGACGACCTCGAAGAGTGGCTTGAGAGCCTCATGGCCCAATGCCCCCATGTGTTACGATCTTGGAGCCATTTGTCAACCGGCAAATGGGAGGTAAAAAATCATAGTGAGTTTTATTCGACTTTATCCTTTCGAGTTTTTTTTTTCTTTTAGAAAGACTCCCTGTTATATCTGTAGGCTTGAAGCGAAACAAAACTCAACTGAGGGATCCTCCGCCCCCGTCCCCCAAGGGGAGTCCGATGTTTGATCCGGCTGACACCGAGCAACTCGTTGCCGAGGTGGCCCCTAGAAGGAAACGGAGCACATCTTCACAGCCCTCATCTTCCAAGGGCCCAAAAAGGAGGAAGCTAGCCACGACTCATAGTGAGCCTTTGCGGACACTGAGAGACGAGCCCGACAAGGATGAGGACTTCATGATTGCCGTTCGAATTCAACAAATTGCAACACCCGTGGTTAAGCCTACTACGGCCGGTGTGGACTTGCAATGTGTAACCCTCTTACTGGGATTATTCGATGTTGGCTTCCAGCAGCCTTAAGAGAGCCCGATCCGAATTTCTAGCTATGTCATTGTGATTAAAGACGATCAATCCGGTGAGAAACATGCCACCGATGCGGCTAATTTGCCTGAGACTTCTTCCCCTGCTTTACACGGGGAAGACCTCGATACTATGTTGGAAGAGGCCGCCCCGGCAGATGCTGTTAAGGCTGACTCCTCGGGTTTCAATCTGTTGATTCCCCAAGGTAGGAGACGGCCTTTGCATATTACTGAATTGGGTTTTCGGCCCTAACTTTTAGGCACGTTTCTCGATCCAAGTGTTGACCCGAAGAGGATGAGGTCTACCGTTATTTTCGTACCAGAGGATACTCACTTTTTATCCCGTCCGGTTGGTATGGCCAGCTATCTTCGTCCTTTGGTGTCCCAGGAAGACCGTGAAAAGATGGATGATGTATCGTGGCTGTGTCTCTTAAACGAGAGTATGCACGCTAGTAACCGGGTATGTACTGGTGAATTCCCCTTTTATTTCATGCCTTTTATCATATTAAACTATTCTCAAATGCAAGCCGTGGTGTTACTGGACGAGGGATTTCTCAGAGGTTCAAGGGAGAATGGTGAGCTGCGAAGTCAGCTTGACGATGCCCGAGGTCAATTGGATGCTCAGAGTCATGAAAACCACAAGTACGAGACCCTGCTGCGAGAGTCCGAAAAGAGACTATCGGAGTCTCATGATGCCTCTGTCCTTAAAGCCTAAGTCGACGCCATCAAGGCTGATCTTGATGTTGCCAAAGCCGAACTCGAGGTGGCCATAGCCGAACTTGCCCTTACCAGGGAGAAGAGCCTCCGAGCGGGAAATAAATTGGCGGCCATGGCCGAGAAGTACACCATCTTTCACGTGGAAAAAAAAAGGTTGGTCATGGAGGCTGAGGTTTCTTCTAAGGCCTTTAAAGAACGAGTAGCTGCCATTTCTGAACTTAGGCAGAAGCTTAATGCTCTTAAGGCTGAATTTGGTAGGTTAATGGCCGAGCATTTTGCACAGGGAGAGGCTCTAAAAACAACCCAGAAGTAGCGGATGATCAGGCTAAGGCCCTGGAGGATCTGACTACCTAACTGAACTAGCCCTTGGTAGCTCGTCGTCGGATCCAAGATCAGGCTGTTGCCGATGTCCAAGCGGCCACTAATCGTTCCATTCTGAAGGCTGAGTATACAAAATGGCTGACTCAGGTTCATACCCTTTGTGAGATCTAGGAGCAAGGCATCGGGGACAAGATCACGCAGGCCAAGGAGATGGAGGCCAAGCTGAACAAGGCCGTTAATAGTGAAAGCTCCGGGGATGACCCCTCGAACTCTGAAGATCTTGCCTCCTCGGGAGAGGAGTGATCCCCTTGTAGTTTTTTTTTTTTTCTCTTTGGCTCCTTATGTAAAATTGTGAATGATTCGGCATGTTTTGGGCCGATATATATATATATATATATATATATATATATATATATATATATATATATATATATATATATATATGATAATTTTTGGGTTGTGTAACCTATTCTTTTGATGTTTGGACCGAATACGATGTGCATTTTTTTGGACTGATAGATTGAAGTAAGCTCATTCTTAGAGCAATGTGAACTTCGTCTTATCAATTTGAGGTCGTTTTTCGGTCCTTTACGCCATCATGGGCCTTATTTTTTATTCGTGGATTCGGACGTCTTCGAACCAGTACGTTGAGCATTTTAGGTCGATATTTTTCGACCTCAGAAGCACTTGTAGTGATTAGGCTTAGTCCGGACTGTTAATGCCTTTATGTTGGCATCGAGTTCAAATTCTCTTAGAATTTTTTTTGGGTTTGTGGTTTATTTTATCTTATTGTAGCGGTGAGTCCCTTGCGAAAAGAGTAAACGAAAATATGAACAGATCGAAACTTCATAATGTTTGAACCGGAGTGTTTTTCCCATTTCATAATCACAAATGATTACAGAACCTAAAGGCATGACTCATTTAGTCGTTTAGCCTTTGCAATATATCCTATTCGGGCACGACTCATTCGGTCGTTTGGCCCTTACAAATAATTTATTCGAGCATTACTCATTCGGTCATTTGGCCCTTATAAATAAGTTATCCGAGCACGACTCATTCAGTCGTTTGGCCCTTACAAATAACAGAACCCTTCGGTGCCCTCGGTTTCACATCTCATGGGGTCATATGCTCTAGTCTCCCATTGTTTTATATTTGAAATATGTGAAGAAAAACACTATCGTTGCTACCGGGAAATCCCTAGTCCCAGCTCGTAGCCAGTCTTCGACATTTTCAAGTAACACGTTATACGTTGTTGCCTCGTTAAAAACCTCACCGGAAAACCCAAGTCGGGACAAAATCGGGCTACGGGAAAAAGAGTGCAACACGTGTTTTCCGACCTACCTCCAGTTATCACTGTTTCGTTTGTGCTACTACCTGCAAGGGTTAGAACAGGTTTAGGAAATTTATGAGGGTTTAGTTCGTACCTTAGCAATAATATCTCTTTAGGTGTGCCACATTCCAATTGTTTAGCACCTGTTGTCCGTCCATTGCCTTGAGCTGATAAGACCTTTGCCCGCTATTCCGGTGACCTTGTATGGTCCTTCTCAATTTGGCCTGAGTTTTCCTTCGTTGGGGTTCTTCGTATGCAGTGTTACCTTTCAAAGGACCAAGTCCCCAATTTGAAAATGTCAGAGGTTGGTCCTTTAGTTATAGTCTCTACCCATTCGTTGTTTTTGGGCTGCCAAATGGACTAAAGCGGCTTCGCGCAGTTCTTTCATTCAATCGAGCTTTATAGCCATAGCTTCGTCATTTATTTCTCTCATGGTATATTGGAATCTGAAGCTGGGCTCGTCTACTTCCATCGGTATTAGAGCCTCTTGTGTCGTACACCAAAGAAAATGGTGTTTTCCCAGTGCTCGACTTCGGCGTTGTTCCATAAGGCCATAATATTTCGGGGAGAACTTCTCTCCATCTCCCTTTAGACTCACTGAGACGCTTCCTTAAGTTCTGAATGATGGCTTTGTTGGTGGACTCCGCTGGTCCATTTGCGGTCGGGTGATACGGAGTTGACATTATTTTCTTTATCTTCAGTCCTTCGAGGAAATCGTTTACCTTGGCCCCTATGAATCGACGACCATTGTCACATGTGATCTCGATCGGGATGTCGAACCTGCAAATGATGTGGTCCCATATGAAATTGATGACCTCTTTTTCTCGGACCTTTTAAAATGCCTGTGCTTCAACCCACTTAGAAAAATAGTCAGTCATAAACAATATAAAGCGAGCCTTACCTGGCGCCGACGGTAAAGGTTCGACTATATCCATTCCCCACTTCATAAAAGGCCATAGAGAAAGTACCGGGTGAAGAAATTCACCCGACTGGTGTATCATCGGGGCGTGTCTCTGACACTGGTCGCATTTGCGGATGAAGTTCTTCAAATCCGTTTCTATATGATCCCAATAGTACCCTGCCCGGATCAGCTTTCGAACCAATGACTCAGCTTCGGAATGATTACCACACGTTCCCTCATGTACCTCTCGCATTGCATAGTCGGCTTCTTCGGACCCTAAACATCTGGCGAGAGGGCCATAAAAGGAACGTCGATACAGCTTACCATCGACTGTGCAGTATCTTGCTGCTTTAGTTCATAATGCACGGGATTCCTTCGGATCCAAGGGCAGCTTTCCATCCACTAAATAATCTATGTATTTATTTCGCCGATCCCAAGTCAAGCTCGTTGCGTTGACTTCGACTTGATTACTTTCTATAACCAAACTCATCAACTGGACAACTGCACTCTAGTTTAGTCCCTCGGTTTCTACCGAGGAACCTAGGTTCGCCAAAGCCTCTGCCTCAGTGTTCTGCTCTCTCGAGGTATGTTGTATCGTCCATTCTTTGAACCGATGTAAGACCACTTGAAACTTTTCCAAATATTTCTGCATCCTATCTTCTTTGACCTCAAAAGTCCCATTAATTTGGTTCACGACCAGAAGGGAATCGCATTTTGCTTCAACGACCTTGGCTCCCAGTCCCCGGGCCAACTCTAAACCTGCAATCAAGGCCTCATACTCAGTTTCATTGTTAGTCAATTTCGACGATGTCTTTATGGACTGGCGTATAATATCTTCGGTCGGACTTTTCAGCATGATACCGAGTATGGACCTTTTGACATTGGATGCACCATCCGTATGTAAGGTCCAGACCCCTATTGTTTTACCCGAGGTTAATAATAGTTCCTTTTCAACCTCGGGTATCATTGCGGGCATAAAATCTGCCACGAAGTCTGCCAAGATTTGAGACTTTACAGCTGTACGGGGTTTGTATTCGATGTCATACCCGCTGATTTCAACTGCCCATTTTGCTAACCTACCGGATAATTCTGATTTATGCATTATGTTTCTTAACGAGTAAGTAGTTATTACGCATATGGGGTGACCGCTTCTCAGCATCCCCTAAATTTCTACTAACATAATAGATTGAAAATTGCGTACCTTTTTCTTCTCGGACAAGGAAGCCACTTAACGCGATCTTAAACACGACCAAGTACAAGTACAATTGTTTATTGAATTTTAGCGTGTGCAGCAGGGGCGGGCATGACAAATAGTGCTTCAATTCATCTAGGGCTTGTTGACATTCGGTGTCCATATGAAGTCATTTTTCTTCTTGAGTAGGGAGAAGAAATGTTGACTTTTGTCGGAGGATCTCGAAATGAACCTGCTTAAGGCCACGATTCTCTCGGTTAGTCTCTGTACGCCCTTCACATCTTCGACCACCCTAATATTTTCGATGGCTTTTATCTTGTCCGGGTTGATTTCTATTCCTCGGTTTGACATCATGAACCCTAGAAACTTGCCCGACCCTACTCCGAAGGCACACTTCTCTGGATTCAGCTTCATGTTGTTTTTGCGCAGGACATCGAAGGTTTCTTACAAATGCTTTAGATGGTCCTTTGTTTCCCGGGACTTAACTAGCATGTCGTCAATATAAACTTCCACCATTTTCCCAATATGTTCTTCGAATATTTTGTTAACTAGGCGTTGATAGGTAGCCCCGACATTTTTTAATCCGAAGGGCATTACGTTATAACAATAACTTCCATATCGAGCTATAAAAGATGTTTTCTCCTGATCCTCCGGGTTCATTCGGATCTGATGTACCCGGAGTATGCATCGAGAAAACTTAATAGGGCGTGTCCGGCCGTCGCATCTATCATACAATCGATGTGAGGCAAAGGGAAAGAATCCTTCGGACACGCTTTATTTTAAATATTTAAAATCGATGCATATTCTAAATTTGTTAGCTTTCTTCGGTACGACAACCAGGTTGGCTAACCAATCCAGGTACTTCATCTCCCGTATGGACCCTATTTTTAATAACTTCATTACCTCCTCTTTGACAAATGCGTGTTTGACTTCTGACATTGGCCTCCATTTCTATTTCACCGGGGGGAAACTCCGGTCTTGGCTTAACCGATGAGTGGTTACTTCTGGTGGAATTCCTGTCATGTCTAAATGAGACCATGCAAAACAATTCGAATTAGCTTTAAGAAATTCAATTAATTTATTCCTGAGCTCCGGGGTGAGTCCCGTGCCCAGGTATACCTTTCTCTCCGGGAGATGAACGAAGAGGATAACTTATTCCAGTTCTTCTATTGTTGACATCGTTTCATCAGATTCGTCCGGCAAAGACGAAGGATCTTAGTATGCCGAATTCATCTTCCTTCTCGGCCACCTCATTCTGTGATTGCTATTTGGCCCCTTTGTCCGCATCCGAATTCTTAGTATGGATTACTGTAACAGCCTTTAGTGCAGGTTTTTTCGGTGCCGCTTCCTCGATTGCGAACATCTCTTTGGCAGCAGGCTTTTCTCCCCGTATTACTTTTATCCCATCGGGGGTTGAAAATTTCGGCATTTGGTGTAATGTGGACGGTAGTGCTCTCATCATGTGTATCTAAGGTCTCCCGAACAGGGCGTTGTACTTCATTTCTCCATTAATGACGTAAAACTTAGTGTGTTGTACAACTCTGGCTGTGTTCACGGGCAATGTGATTTCTCCTTTAGTGGTTTCACAGGGCATGTTAAACCTGTTCAAGACCTGTGTTGTGGGTATGATATGACCCAACATACCCAGTTGTTCGACGACCTTCCATCGAATAATATTCGTCGAGCTACATGGATTAATCAAAATACGATTAACGTGAGTTTTGTTTATAAGTAAAGAGATTACAAGGGCATCATTGTGAGGTTAGGTGATGCCTTCCAATTCCTCATCGTTGAACGAAATGAACCCATCCGGTACGTAGTCCTTGCTTTTTTTTTCCCTCGTGATAGAGAACTTCGTTCTCTTTATAATATGTCCCCGGGGTGTCTCGACCCCGCTAATGATTATGTTGATTACATGCTGTGGTTCCTCCGGCTCAGCCTTTTTGTTATCGTCCCCGTTCTTATAGTTATTTCTCCCTCGTTCACTCAAGAATTCTCTGAGATGGCCGTTATTGAGTAACCGTGCCATTTCATCCCTTAACCCCCTGCAATCGTTAGTCCGATGCCCGTGGGTACCGTGATAGTCACATATCAACTTTGGATCCCGCTGTGAAGGGTCGGTTTGGAGTGGTTTCGTCCATGTCGCTCCTTCTATCTTTCCAATTGTTGCCACCAGGGCCGAGGAGTCGACATTAAAATTATATTCCGACAACCTAAGGCTTTCTCCCATATGTGAGACTGGGGCGGAGTTGGTTTGTACTGGAGGCCTCTGCTTGACGAGCCTCGATCAATCCGTTTGTCTCCTCGGTTAATCCGCCTGTCTCTTCGGTTCACACCAAGATTGGGGTTACTCCTGCTTTTCTCTGATCGAAAATCGGGCCTCATAGACGGGTAAGGGTGATACCTGTCCGGTGGGTCATACTCCGGTTCAAATGCCCTTTTTGATCTGACATTCCTTATCCGTTATCGGACCCGGTGGGAGGCCAAGCTGATCATTCTCTACTCTTATTTTTGATTCGTACCTGATGTGCACATCTGCCCAAGTCGTAGCACTAAATTCCAACAAGTTTTCCTTCAGTTTAAGGGAAGCGTTGGAACTTCTTGGATTAAGTCCCTTCGTAAATGCTTGGGCGGCCCATTCGTCAGGAACCGGGGGTAACAACATTCTTTCCTGCTGAAACCTGGTAACGAACTCTCTGAGTCGCTCATCGTCCCTTTGAAAAATCTTGAGTATGTTCGCCTTCCGTGCTTGTACCTTCCGTGCCCCCGCGTGAGCTTTCACGAAGGCGTCCGCGAGTAACTCGAAGGATGGGATGGAGTGTTGGGGCAACGAACAGTACCACTGTATGGCCCTTTGGTTAAGGTTTCACCGAATTTTTTCAAACTTACTGATTCGATCTCATCGTCTTCGAGATCATTGCCGGTAATAGCACATACGTATGATGTGCTCTTGGGGGTCGGCAGTTCCATCATACTTCGGTATATCTGGTATTTTGAATCTCTTTGGGATGAGCTTTGGTGCGGCACTCGGAGGAAAGGCCCTTCTCACAATGTACTTGGTTTCTTGTTCGGTGAGAATCGGAGGCACTCCCGAGATCTGATCTACTCGGGAGTTGTAGTCATCCACCTTTTTTTCGTTGGAATCTATCCGTTTGGTTAAGGCTTCGAGCATCCTTGTCATCTCTGATGACTCGTATTTCCCTTCGAACTGGTTCTGACACTCGATCCAGTTCTGGTAACAACGCATCGTTAAGATCCCTTTGAAGTCGAACAATGGCTATTTACTGTTACTGCATGGTGACGTGGTGCTCCTACAACAAATTATAAATCACACGTAAATTAACTTCCTTCGCCTCCCCTCCGTGGGCTCCACGCCTATTCGCTCCATCAGCATGCGAATTTTGGACAGGCTGATTGCCCACTAGATCCACGACAGGTGTGTTGTTGGGTGGCACTCCGTTGAGATTTTCATTGTGCTCGCTAGATTCATCTTCGTTAAGATGAACGGAGTGGCTTAGGTTTGACATGATCAGCTGAAATCACAAAAACGAACAAAACAAGTGAAGGTTGTCTTGTCAATAAGCCGTCACTATTATCCTTAGCCCCACGGTGGGCGTCAAACTGTTTACCCCCAAAGGAGAGCAACAATTGAATTTGTACGCGGTTTAAAGGATATGTAACCGGTCTTATTAGCAAGATATAACACAAGTAAACGAAAATTAAAGAATTAGTGGAAGAGATAGCCTGTGAGTGCAGATGACAGGTCCGAGTGAGAGGATCGTGTCTCTTTGCTTGGACTAAAATTAATCAAAGACGAAACTTTTACTAATATCGGGCTTTTATTATTAGAGAAATTGAGAGAATAGATAGCATGAGATACAGATGAGATGATGAAGAAGCAGATGATGATGCCCTCTAACGGGGCTGTTACACATGCATTTATAGTGCTAGTGTCCAACTCTAACTAAAAGACATGAATTACAGCGTGGTTAAAATGGTTCCTACAATATCGGGCACGTACGTTGAGGACGCGATTCTCGGAGACAAATCCGTGAAAGATAACCTTCATGGATTTGATTTTATCATCCCGGCCTTATCTTCTCGGACTTGTCTTCTCGATCTTATCTTCTCGAACTTATGTATACCTTCCCCTCGATAATCACCCCGTATATTCCATCGATGAACCGAGGAGAATTTCCCAAGTTCTCACCGCACACAGGGACATTAAAGGATTGGGTGGTCTCTATAAATTAGCTTGGGAATCCTCTCCTCAAGACATAGATTTTGGGGTTGAGTTAGACTTAAAATTCATTTCTTTAAAAATTATGATAACAATAAATGCTTTTACAGCTAATTATGGGTAAAATGTTTAATTTTTATCTGCTTGAATAAAAATATTAAGATCTATTTTTATCTGCTTGAATAAAATTATAAGATCTCTTCTATTTTACATAGATATGATAATCCACGACGGCCTTGATTTGTATTTTTTTTTTTTTTTTAAGTAGGGTAATTCTTGACTAGATGATTCATATGAAAATAGAAAGAAAAATAATAGAAAGGAGTGAAATGAAACACATACAGAATACGTGTTTTGATAACAATAATAAGAAGGGGCGAAGGAAATGGTATGACGGAGGAGTGTGATAAGATGTATAATATCTTTTTATTCGCAGCTAGATGATTCATATATACTATAAATCAGAAAAATTCTCATAAAAAGCAATGTCTTTAGTAATGACTGGTCTCTACTCTCTCCATCTCAAATTTTTTGTCGTGATTTTTAAAACAGTTGTCTATAATTATCTGTTATTCCCTCTATCTCAATTTTAGTGTCTTACTTTTCTTTTTGGTTTGTCCCAAAAAGAGTGTCTCTTTCTATATTTAGTAAGTTGACAATTCAAACATTCGACATGACAAGTTTAAAACCCCAATATTCAAACGACATTTAGTACATTATACACATTTTTAATTTAGGACCACCAAATTCAAAATTATCTTTTTATTCCTTAAACTTTGTGTCCAGATAAACTAAGACACTTAAATTGGGATGTGAGGAGTATTTTAGAAGTTCAAGACAAAATTAATAATTTTTTACCATTTTATCCATAGTAGTAGTTATTCATGAAGACTACAAACATCTCAATTATGAGGAGATGACACATAAATAGAGTAAATGAAGAGAGATTATATCTTAAGATATAAATAAAAGTAAAATAGTCAAAATTTCTCTAAATTAATATTTTCTTTAGAAACATATCAAAGAGAAACACGATAGATAATTTGAGACACAAGTACATAATACGAATTTGAACTAAGTGAAACAATGAATTGGTTAGATAAAATTAAAAGAGAGAGATGGTCAGTAAGGTCTCAGGTGGTGGCTGCCGGGCCTTGGGGCACAACGGATACACAACCCCAGAAACTGCGGAGTTGAAAGCAAAGCTCTTTTGTTTTTGCTCTTTTGATGTGACGCTTCAAACTTCTACTCACATCATCGTATAAAACTATACTATTCCTAATAAATACCAAAGGAGTAGTCACTCCCATATGCTCCCTCCGGCTCAAATTATCTAAAATTATCTATCGTGCTGCTCTTTTACACGCTGTTTAACAAAAATATTATTTAGGGGACCTTTTTTTTTTTTTTTTTTTTTTACTTACTATTTTACCTTATTTATGTCTTAAGATGTGATTTCTTAATTGAATATTTACTCTATTGATGTGATCTCCCTATAATTGAGATGTTTATAGTCTTCGAGAACAATTACTTCTAAGGATATAATGAAAAAGGATGATTTCTTTTGTCTTAAACGTTTAAAATGACAAATAATTTAAAATAATTATTTTTAGAAATCATGAAAATAATTTGAAACGGCGGGAGTACATGTTATGTGGGTGGCGGCCTTTCTCAGCATCTTCCTTGAGCTGCGCTTCAACTTTCTATATCCCATTAGCTAGGGAAATTGAATGGTTGTCCTTTACCTTTTTAATAGTAATAATAATAAGGATAATAATTATATAGTGGTTGTAGTAGTAGTAGATGAGCAGTTGAAAGACTGAGCCCCTGATCACTTTGCAGTATGTAAATGAGCAACATTTGATTGAACCGACTCGATAGAGCTAGATTTAAACTGAGTAAAGTTTTGATCAAATCGAATCAAACTTTAATTGAAACTGAGATGCCTTTAAGCTAATCTTTATCGAAACCTAAGCAAGTCAAACTACAAGCTGGCTAACTAAATACAACAATCCTAGCCAAGCTCTGAGTCGGTAGACCTAAAAGCAATGCAAAGAGTCAGGTCTAGAACATAAATTACGAGTTTAATTACATGAATTTAATAGCTTTTGTTTAGATTTTGCATTGTATTAAAAAAATTATTAAATATCTATAAATGTTTGATTATAAATCTATTTATTTATTATTGTAGTATTAACTTAAGATAGCTTTAGCCTTTAGAAACCTATAAACTTTAAATTTGGAATCGGATTTATCCCCAAGAGCATTTGACGTGAGACTTACAAGGTTTTGAGTTATGCAGATAATGAGGATTTCATTTGGATCCACGTAATACACACGCTTAACGCATACATGATTATGCTGTAGGCATGCAAAGATTAACATGAATTTTAATTTTCATTCTTAATGTTTAAGCGATAATTAAATATATTCATTGGATTTCAACTTTTCTTTGTAGTGTCATGTAAAATGGCTTAGTCATATGAATACCAAAGAGATATGAAAATGACAAAACTGATCCCTTATGTTTGGAGAGGTTTAAAATGGCCCTTTTAATATCTTCATGAACAGCTTTGCTCATTTAATAAGTTTGTCAAAAGTGAGCACTTTTGGTCGCCGTCAACTAGTTAAAGACTACGCTTTTAGATTTAACTGAACTGTGAAAGAAAAAAATTTAACAAGAACTACTAGGAAAGTCCCGTAAAATTCTCAAAATCACAACACTAAAAACCACACCAAACACCAAAATAGACAATTAATAGAAGAGATCGTTCGCGTCTTAAAAATTGTATCAGATGTAAGAAAAAGAGGACCTTAAATAACAGAAATTGCAAAGCTATACAACCTATGTGAGATCCCCTTAAATTTCTTTTTCCTATCACAATTACCGTTAAATCTAACAACGAAAGCTTGTTAAATATTTGATGTGGACAAAAGCGCTCAATTTTGGTAAATCTGCTTAAAGATATTTTTAAGGGACTATTTTAAACACAAATACCCCTAAACATACGGGACCAATTTTGTCATTTTCTCGAAATCTTTTGTATCAACAAGCTATTTACTAAGTATTTATTTACGGAAGAGTTAATAATCCCAAACAATTAGAGCATATTATTGTCTCGCCTTTTATTTTATTTTTACTCTGTTTCATTTTTCTGTGTTAAGCTTGATCCAAAACTTAGGTAACCGGAAAGAAGGAAAGGTATTCTATCTTTGCATATTATCTGGTAAGTACTGAAGAAGCCACTTCTTTATTAAAATAATGAATTAAAGAAGCTAATTTCCCAAATGAGATAATCCAAAACATGGATAGTGGACAGCACAACTCCGGGTTTTCTTGCCCCTGGACCCCCTCAAGAGGATAACTCCCCTAACCCTCTCAACACACCCCCCCGCCCCCCACACCACCAAAACAAATACACACACCCCAGAAAACAAAAAAATAAAAAATTAATATTATAGTAAGTGCTAATATTTTCACCTCTTTAGAGTAAATATAAGGATAGCTTAATTAGGAGGGACAAAAGGTTAATGCGAAGTCATTGTCATCAAAAAGGTAATGCGAAGTCATTGTCATGCTTCATATCGGGGATAGCACAGATAATGTAACTAAAAGATTTTATAACAATTCAAATTTAGGATTATGTGTATCAAAATTTAAAATCATAAAGAGGGAATAGTAAAATCTTTCAGCTTATCCAAATTTGATAAGTAACCCGCAAGGGAATAGTAAAATCTTTCAGCTTATCCAAATTTGATAAGTAACCCGCAAGGGTTGAAGGAGTTGGTTGGGTGAATAGTTTTTCACATGAGAGACCTGAGATCGATTTTCCTCACTAGCCGTCTTCTTAGTCAGAGCTCGTCACACCAAGAACTGCACAATGACGTTCTCCTCGTGTAGTTTGCGCCATTACTATTACAAAGAAACATATTACTGCGCACCCGAAGAGTAGAGGTTGCAGGTTTTCTCGGGGTTCAAAAAAACTTGATAAGTACAGAACTTTAATTACGAACCTATTGAATTTATTAGGGTATACTTCTTTGTCAGGCCTTCTTAAAGTTAAGAGTTTCTAATTAATCTTCCTTGTTCTTTCTTCAAATTTGGTTTAAAGGTCTTTTCTTTGTTGTAAAATTTCTTAGTATAAGATATATCATTCCCTTATACTAACCACTTGGCCATAGATCTTGTTTAAATATTTGAAATAATTTGGAAATTATCTTACGTTTATTTATTGTTTTACCCCATTATTTCAACTCAAACTTAAAATATAGAATTTGAAGTTTGAAAAGACATGAGTTGCTTTCGGAATCATATTTCATGCATCTAACATGTGTCCTGTTAAACGGAAACACGCATAGAAAACAAATTTGTTCTGTTATACTGAATCCACTTAGAATCTCGAACCCCAGGCACACTGCACTTCCACTTGGGTCGAGCTTCGCTTTGTCCTAAGACGGATCGAAGAAGAGTAGAGAAACTCGTGTTGTTTTTTGAAATTCGACATCATGAAGTATTTTCACGCCATCGACCAATATCAACTACTCCCAATCTTTATTCTTAGGAGTTTTTCAAGTTTTTTTAAATCTTTACAGATAAAAATTCATTTATATTTTCGTTCAAATGCCTTTTTCAGCTTTAACTTCAAATATAACTTTTCTTTTTCTTCAAAATATCAACTAATTCAAAACATTTTGGCTTTTTCGGTAGGTCCATATTGCGTCAAAGATTTCGTAGATCTAATTATTTTCAAATGCAATGAACGTTGTACTAAATCGAAAAATGAGCAGATAAGTTCATAATGGTTGCCTTTCTTGTCTCCTAAGTAATGCTATACTCAACCTTTCTAAACCAACATCCTTTTGGGACATATAGGCTTTTCTTTTAGCAACTAATTTACTCTTTTTAGGTTTTATTGTCATCTATTGTGCATTCAATCATACACAAAACGCCATTTTCTCAATACAATATTTTTAGAATTAAGGACACGTTAGGTATGCTCCAAAAAACTTGATATCCCATTAGAATTAAATTTACTTAGCCATCATCACTTTATGTGACATTTGTCATGAATTAATGTATTAAAATGTTTGGAGGTTTTCTTACGAATCATATAACAATCCTTAGAACAAGTTGGAAGAATAAAATTGCTACTCAAACCTAACAGAGTTAACAAGAGATTAGGCTAACAAGGTTGTAAAAGAATATAAGGTTTTAGCAAAAAGCTGCAGTAATATTAGAAACTTTCGCACAAAATCAAGAAAATATTAAACGAAATTCTCTAACACTTACAATTAATCAAGAATTAATTAGTCCTACAAGAAAAAAGCGAAAGCAGAGCTCAAATAACACGATTGAGGTTTTACAAACTTCAAGCTCTTGAAAGTAGTAGGCAAGTTATTTTTGCCTGTATTATGATCATGGGCGAAGCCAGATTTTCAATGGGTTCTGAATTTTAGAATGACGACTTTAAGTGATAATAACTGAATTCCAAGTCTGACATTTGTATATATATATATAATGAATTCCTTATCATAAAATACATTGTTTGAGCAAAATTATGGATTCGGCTGAACCCGTATCCAGACTTCTAGCAATCCATCCCTGATTTGATTACAATCAATTTTAGTATTATAAATTGATATCGACCTTAATGACCTCAATATTATCTCCTTGTTTGTTTGACCGTATGTTTATTTGGATGCATTTGTCCTCCAAGACGGACCAATATCATCGGAGTTTAATTGAATCTATATATTCGTCGAAAGTCGAAACATTGTACAGTACAAAATATTCTCATTTTGTATATGTATATATCAATGAATTTCTTTAACATAAGAGAAAGCTTTTAGAATAGCGATAAATATAGCTCAAAATTGTTTTGGATTGTAAATTTGAATCTCAATGTTTGGTGTCCTTACATTTATTTTGAATGCCCTTATTAGAATTCCTCATTTCACCAAGTCCTATTTTTTGAGTGCCTAAGTCAGTTGAGCAATAAAAGTTGGGGGCGAAGCTATCATTTAACTTTATGGGTTCGATCGGTAGAATCCAACAACTTCGGCTCGAACCTTTCATTTGCGTTTAAAAATTTACTTAATATGTATTAAAAATTCATCAAGAATCTAGTAATTTGTGTTTCTAGAATTCAGAACCTATAAACTCAAATTAAAATCCTAGCTCCGCCTATGATAAACGTACAAATAGTTCGTTAGGAATCCAAAGTCTCAACTATGTAAGAACTTTATTCTTGTCGGGTTTATTAGGTTACAACAATCCACTATAGTTTCTCGGTTTTCACTATATATTAAGTCTCACGGGTGATTTTAATACTTACACTCAGGATACTCTCTACTTAAATTTAACTGTTATTTTCTTATTTTCGAGGTAAAATTACCTTTCTTTACTAGCAAACTATACTTTATCAATATGTTGTATAGATGTATTGATCTCTTAGTATTGAATTAAAATATGACACTTTATTTTTGGTAAACAGAGGAGTAGTTTAACTTTGTCTAGTAAATTTGCCATGTTATTCTCGAGTAAGGTGGATGATGAAGTCAGAGGCGGAGCCAGCCCTTCGGCTGTGGGTTCGGCCGAATCTAGTAGCTTTTGTTCGAATCATATATTTGTATTAAAATTTTTGTCAAATATATACAAATTATTAATTAAGAACCCAAAGAACTTTAAAGAATTAGAACGCCAAACCCACAAACTTCGAATCTTGGCTCCGCCTCTGGATGGAGTAGTGTTGGAAATGAATATTTGATGCTTAACGGGAATTATTATAATAAGAGTTTAAGTTTTCAACATTGATATTATATAATTTTATTTTTTACTATCAAGTTAGTCGATATAAAAACAATAAGTAACTCTTCTTCACAAACCTGATATAGTAACATGAGGAAAAAGGTACAGTAATTAACTTGCTATAAAAAAAAAGTAAACTACAGTTAACAATGTAAACAATTTTACACTAACTTTTCCTTATAATAGTTATATACATTACACGAATTGTTGCCCCTCTAAAGGAGGATGACACACAAATTGAAATTTCAAGAAAATAAATTGCTTTACGAGCATTTGAAACATACGCTGGATTTGAAGGGCTAGAAAGAAACACCAACATTTATGCAGCTATTGTGGTAATGGAGGAAAAGTGAAACAATCAAAATTAAAAAGAGAGTAGTTTGTCTTATAAAGTACTATTACTAATGGATACAGCTTCAAATGGTTGTTCCCGTATTTCCCGTTTCTTTGTTGATCTTGTCTAAACTTTTAGACTAATTGTTCTATAATATGGTTAACCTCGTTATTGATGCTACTGATAAAAATCATGACTTAGAATTAATTTCTTAATATTTAGTAAAAGTCCAAACTCCAAAACCTTCTACCACTAATGCTCATGTAGGGTTAAATTGACTTGCCCCAATTATATCCTGTAATATCCTTCTCTTTAGACATTTTAAGTAAATGTTTATGAAAAAAATACTCAAAATATCATTTAACTTGGAATCTTGAGTGACTCATATTTAAGTGAAGTATTTGTAGATATCTTTTTGGTGATCTGTAAGTGTAAACGATTTCCTACACTAACATGTATATAAAATTTATTTCTTACTCGTGTCTCAACTTTAGAAAAGTTCGTTCTTATGTCTCAATTTCGTCCCACACGTTGTGAACAATTGAGTGAGCGTAATTTCTTCACGCTTTACCAAATTATTTTTACAAAACTTCCATAAAAGAGGACAAACTATAAACAATGAACTCAACCCATCATACTTGTGCGAAGGAAATTTTACACCATATGACTATTTAGAACCACTAATTATAATTTTATAGACACTTTTAAATAATTACACAATAAAAGTACTTTTTATTTTGTAGTAATTTGAACCAAATCACTGCATCCCTTAATTTTAGGATAAAATCAGTTGATCTTGAGTTACTGAGCTGTTTGAAAGCTAACTGTACTACTGGTGCAAATTGGGATTCAAATTCCATTATTTGGTTTCAAAGTGTGAATTTGAGAACCCACGTTTGTAGTTGTTCGTGTTTGGAAAAGAATGATTGAGTGTTAGTTTTAAATCAGTTGGATACCATTTTTAAAATCTGAAAATGCCAATTGATTACCAAGTATTCCAATACTGATTTGAGAGTTGAATCGTGAAGAAGAAATTACATTACAACTCCATAGATGAACATTCGAGTACCGAACTTGAATTTTCGGGTATAATTATTGGAGTTATTTTCGATTTGATGTTGTTTCAAAAGATTTGGTACATCCTAGGGAGATTATATCTCAAATTTGGGCGATTTGGTGGAGATTAGAGATGGATTTGGGCGAATTTTCTACGGCAACGGGCAATGTATGTTCTGTGTATATCTATGTATCACCAATGTATATTTGTGCATGTTATGTGTATATCTTGTATATGTATGTCGTGCATCAATATTATATACACAACATATATGTGACATACGTATGATATACAAATGATATGCATGTGACATAGGTCTGTTCTTTAATTCGATCCCAAACCTTACTAAAAGATTCCTTGTGCAAATCTCCCTCCGCTTCTATCAATAACCACAAGCTCACAAAGAGATTACAGAAAATAGCTTAAACATTATGGATTTCTGGAATATCAAAATTGCCAGGACTAAGGGTTCTCTGGCTGATCCTGCTAACCAATTAAATTCCACAACAAAACTGCTCAAAATTTGCAATTTCATAACAAACTAGGGAGTTTATGTTTCCAAAATTGGAAATTATTTAGCCTATCCTAATGACATGTCAACCACTTTTGCACGCTGGGCCTGCATAGTCAGTATTTCATATTGAATCTACATTCTTGTCTCGAGAGAACATCCTAGATGTTTACTACAGTTTGGGAAACTAAAGCAGGAAATTGCATGTCATTCCTTATGTGATTGGATTTAGAAAATTTATTCAGTCTAACCAATATTTGAATTTAATAGTTCTCATTTTAAGCTACCATCATGACCGGACAATGAATTTTTCAATAACTTCATCTGTTAAAAGCAAAGCACTACCTTGCCATAGCCTATAGCCGCCACAACTTCACGGAGGTGGCCGTCGTGAAGGTGGTGGTTATGGTGGAGGTGACCGTTACAATGGTGGTGGTGGTGGTGACTGTTACTCAAGAGGAGGTGGTAGTGGTGGTGGATCTGAGGGGAACTGGAGGAGTTAGTTATTAAAGTAGGGTTTTAGATTGTTTTTGTTTTGAATTATTGTTCCAAGTTTGGTTGAACTTCTGTTATGGTTTACTCTGTGGTTCTCTGATGCTGTTCTCGTTTTTGACCGCGTGATGTCACCCTACCCTGTGAATCTGTGTTGACAGAGTTCTTTTAAGGTTTTAATTTGCAGTAATCACTTAAGTACCTCAGCACTGAAGCATTTCAACATAATCAGATGCTAAAAAGTAAAACCTATAAGCATTTCAACAAAACTCTGGCAGAATCAACATATAGACGTGCATATTCAACGTTCATTACAGAATGACGACTTCTAAATCTCAAATTTGGATTCTACTTTTCTCCTATAGCTTCTAGGTTTTTCTTTCCCGCCAGATCTTCGAGTGTAAAACCTAAAGTATCAGTACAACCCTTTTTCACTTCCTCTCCACGAGCAGCCAGGAAGTCTTCCACGCTACCAGGCTCACCAAACCACCCGAGTCGATCAGCAATAAGGTGTATGTTTTTACAACCGTCACATCTAGCCACCACTACACCTTTCTCGTATGACTCACGACAGACTGTTTTCATTGTTCTGGTTTCACATACTTTGCAAGTGAAGACCATCATCAGATCATGTCTTGGGGAGATTTTCAAATTAGATTGCACAGTGTACTCGTATGTGGTTTCTTTCTTGATACTAGAGACAACTGCAGCAGCAGAATCAGTATTAGCATCTGAATCACATTTTATATTACTTTCCCCCACTTCAACAGCTTTCTCGGTGATTTCTGCAACTGTTTGAAAACACCTTCCTGAACATATCTTGTCCGTGGCAAAAGATGACTTTGCAGGAGAAACAAAACTCCGTTGTAATCCTGGAAAAATTAAGAAACGACGGTAGAACCTCAGTAAACAAGTTCTTCACAAAAGACCGGCGGAGATGCACAACGCAGAGTAATTATAATATTTTAACAAAAACATCAAGGATAAATTACACACAACTGAGGATAAGAAACATGTTATTGAGTTGTCAATTGCTTCTAATATAAGAGAAATTTGTCTGAAAGCCATGGCAGTCAAAAGTATACCCAACAACATGCTGAATGCAGGTTTAGGAAGGCCCTTTCCGCAAAAGAGTAATAATCTCATGTTCTTACTAATATCAGAGAGAGAGAGAGAGAGAGAGAGAGAGAGAGAGAGAGAGGGGGTTTATATAAGAAAATATCAGTATTTGGCTGATTCCTTGTAACTTGAAAAGAAAAAGGCTAAGTTACCCTAGTTATTGTATCAAATCAGTAGAACAAACAGCAGTAATTACAACTACCCTAAAAAAGGGGGAAGAAAAGCATACTGTTTTAGAGAAAAAACTAGCTTTCCTCACTCCTCTTCAATGGTCATAGCCAGAACATTTACCCTACTCCCTAAATAGCCCTACCCGAATGAAACATGTTCTTTCACCAGAGAGTTGTGGTGTTTCGTTTCACTGATTCACAATCATATACAACTTGGTGGTGCCTTGGAAACTTCATGATTGTTATTACCGCTTTCTATTAGATCCCTAAACACAGAAACTGACTGAGAGCAACTACAGTATCTACGATTTCAAGAAGAAAAAGAATAACGAAACTGCTCTCCCTCCACATATGACTGCTATTAGGTAACCAAAAAGACCAAATAGAATCCAGATTATACAAGGCTATTTTCCTCAGAAATACTCCAAAAATTCATGAATTGAATATGCACCTGACATTTCAACAACAGTTAATCCCAAAATCATCGCTTAATCATAGGTCACCCTCAACATTTCTTGACAGCTTAACAAATCATTATGGATAGAGAACCTCCCAAGCTTAACATTGAGTTGGCTACTGTCTTCTCATGTGTTATAATCTCTTAAAGCAATACATGTGCCTTATTTTGACCAGAAAATCTGAACCAACACAAGATCTTGTAACATCCTGACTCTTCATTTTGAGTATTCGAATCCCATTCCATGAATTGAGACTTCCCTTAAGTCCATATAGAATTTTGAGACTTGTCGGGATGATTGCGGTTGGGATTCTAGGTGCTCAGGTGAGTTTCGGGCAAGATCTCACATTTAAGCATGTTGCAGATTTTATCTTTTTCTGGTGCAGCCGCATTTGCGAGAGGGACCTCCAAAATTGTGATGCTAGCCATGCAATTGCGATATCACAACTGCAGACTTAGCCACTTGAGGGCCAGTGGCGGGGTATAAAGTGGTTGTTTTAAGAGATTTTCAACATACCAACACAATTTTGGGGGACCTAAGTTACAGATTGGAAGGAGAATCGACTAGGGAATGTCATATAACATTGAGGAATTTTGGGAGACCTAAGTTACAGATTGGAAGGAGAATCGACTAGGGAATGTCATATAACATTGAGGAAACGATTCTATACCGATTTCTAGTGATTATACATGACTCTAAGCTAGATTTAACATCTAAATCATGGATTTGGAGGTAGAAATTGGGAGATTTTGCCCTAGGTTTAAGGGAGTGTAAAATGGGATTTGAATATCGATTACAGGTTGGAATTGAAATTTAATCATAGGTTTGAATATGTGGAGTAATGGGAAACCTGAACACGTAGTTTATTTTTTGGGTTCGACTATGGGGCTTGGATTTGACTTTTTGGGATCGACTTTGACTCCGACCTAGTCTAAAACTGTGATATTGGTACCAATGGATTTGTCTAACCTCATAGAGTAGTCTTTAATAGAACGAGCTTATTTGAAGGATTTGGGGCGAGGAAAGGCGGTTAGGAAGGTTAGAGTTGCTACGAACGCGAGGTAAGTTAAGACTTCGACTTCACTGAGAGATTTTTTCCTAAATTGATATTGTTTGGCGTATACTATGTATATCAGGGTACCATACATGTTAGTGTACTCATACTACACTAGCTGCGCTTTTTGTGCAGATTCTGACCCTTGTTCTATTGGGCTTGAGAGCAGGTGTAGGAGGTGTAGAAGTCTTTGTGGTGAATTGCTTGGGCCAATTTGCTGCACTGTAGAATCCCTCCGCTATTTTTTTATTACTTTTCCGTAGTTCATCCAATATTTATTTTCTGAGACAATAGTATCTATGTTGTATTAGTCACTCATGATTTGTAGCACCAGTTCTTGGGGGTTCTTCTTTTTTTTCTTTTTAAAAAAAAAAAAAAAAAAAAAATAGTTCTTGGGGGGTATTTTAGTCTTTCCGCATTATTATTATTCTAAACTTATGTCTTTATGCTTATTACTTGCTTCCAAACTTGCATGTCTTTTTATAACTAAAATGAGAATTTGTACGATATTGGGTTCGCCTAACCGGTCGGGTCAGGTGTCATTGTGGATTAAGCAAATTGGATCGTGGCAGATCTCAATAGACATTTCCAATTCTTTAAAAAAGCCCAGAGACAAGGAGAAGAAAAGCGACAAGAAAACTTAAATCTAGGTGATGGATTTAGAACAAGACAGTTAAAACTCATCCATATCCCAGAATATCTTCTGACGAAGCTCAACTTTGACTTACAGGGTGTATGCCATATGAATTCATTTTCATATGAACAGAGCTGAAGAAAGGATACACATAATCAGCTGCATTAAATTAATCAAGCAGAAAATAAGAGAGAGAGAGAGAGAGAGACCTCTAGCCCGACCTTCTGGCCGAAGGAGCAAAAGAAGTGGGAAAGAAATTACAGCGCCAATGAAACAACCACTTCTCAAGTAAACCACTCAAATGGTTGTGGAGGTATAACATGGAAGGTAAGGAAGTTTTGGAAAAGCTTATTAATGCCATATATGGGAAGAAGATGGAGAACTGTTAATGAGGGAGTATGGAAGAGCATAAGTAGACTTTGGGAAGACTTCAGTCAATGGAGGTGGGAAATGGAGAAAACATTAGATTCTGGACACATTTGTGGGTTGTTGATGAATGTTTAATAAGTTTCCTAATCGGTTTAACTGCTCTACTAAAAAGGATGGTAATATTGCTGAATTTCATTATAACTCTGGTTGGCAGCCAAGGTTCCGGGGAAAATTTGAATGATCGGGCGATAGAAGAATTTTGTCAATTGCTTAAACAATTGGAATCAGTTTATATTGATCAGAATAAGGTGGATCCCCTGATTTGGCTTGCAAGTAAAGACAAAAATTGCAGTAAAGAATAGCTATAGTATGTTGATAAAGCACCCAGGTCAGTGCAATAATTCTTGGCCTTGGAAGATGATATGGAAGACAAAATCTCCTGTTAAAGTAGCATGTTTTGGATGGGTTGCAACTTGGGGTTTTGACCTATGTAGTAGATGCTTCCTGTGTCAAGAAGATCAGGAAACAGTTGAGCACCATTTTCTCCATTTCAGATTTTCTAGAGAATGTTGGGAGTAATTCCTAAATCTTCATGGTATTAATTGGGTGATGCCTCAGAAAGTGAAAGGTTTGCTCAAAGGTTGGCAGCAACATGTGATACCAAAAGAGATAAAGCAGATATGGTGAACTATTCCATTGTGCATCTTATGAACAATATGGCTGGAGAGAAACAAAGCTTGCTTTGAAGGGCAGAGAACTCGCATTTCTAGAATTAAGGAGAGATGTTTACGAAATTTGTACTTCTGGTATAAACGAAGTTCAATAGATAGTCTGAACCAGTATATGGATTTCTTGGATATGCTAGGAAGAAGAGTGTAGTAGGTTGCTTTTTGGTTTATGCTGTTTTTGTCTTTTTCCTGCACCATCGTGGTACCATTTAATAAAATCTCTATCTTATAAAAAAAAAAAAAAAACCATTGCTCAAACTTCAGAGTCAACCTCTAAAAGTCAGCACATAAATGTGGTTTAGTAAGAGTTAACAGATGGACAATCTAAGCCAAAATGAGTTAAGGACTTCAAGTCAGATGGTCAATGACCAAAATAGTGCTTCAATATGTGTTAACTCACACATATGCATCACATAATGTACTAGTGATAATCATGCTAGGTGAGCAGCAACCACAGAGGGCCACAATGGGGAGCTTTTAGATTCTTCCCTAAAACGGCCATTACCTTAGAGCTCCAAAGTGACCCTAAGTCTTACTGCAGTCCTGAAAGAAAGCCAGGCAAGAATCTCACTCATGGTAGTAAGAGAACCGGGGGCGATGCCTTTAAATT
>NC_081350.1:22817582-22863977 GCF_029784015.1 Lycium ferocissimum
AGTGAACCAAAACATCACATGCGAGTCGCATGTGTGACATAGTCGCGAGTCTTTGCGTAATCGATGATAGAGATGGCTAAAACTGAAGATAGTGGTGCAGCACATGCGAGCACCACATGCGAGTCGTACCTGATGCGGCAGACACGCACCACGGTGGTTGAAGATGCGATTACTGCGAAGCTTTGGTGCAACTTCCGCGACTCGCGGAGTTGCGCGACACCAAGTGCGATTCGCACCGATGCGCGAGGGGGTATTTTTGTCTGGAAATTGTTCCCATTTTGGAGATTCTATAAATAGATTTTTTTGGGTTTTGGACTCATTATTCTACAGATTTTAAGTTGTCTTTTTGTGGAGCTCATTTATTATTGTTTGATGGAGCTTTTAAGAGATTCCTTTGCTTTTGTCATCTTCTCCATTCAATACTTTTGTAAGCTTTATGAATACACTTTTTTGCTTTACTTTTAATGAATATTAGTGGCTAAACTCTTTGGCTAAGGTTGTGGGACCAAATGTGTTAGTTAAGTGATTGGGTTTCATATTTATACTTTATTTATATGCTAATGGTGTTTTCTATTAACTCTTCATGCTTTAATGTCTTATGATGTTGTACAACATTACTTGTGCCTTATTACCATTACTTTGCTTGGAAAAGAAAGCAGAGGTTAGGAAAAGAGTTAATAGCAACAATTTGGGTCATTAAATTCATCTTATAGCTTAAGCTAGGAATAGGAAAGCTAGTTGAGGCTAAATGGGTGTTCTCATACAAAACATTCTAGGGCTTGGAAAAGCCTAGGATGAAATTTGCTAATTTGGTTGGAAAACTTTTAGCAAGATTCATGTGACCCTTGGTTTAATACATCTAGGCATATGAATAAGTTGAATTGATACCCAAGCGCATTACTTTCCATTGCAACCACAACCTTGGTCCCATTTACCAATAGTTTACATCTTATAACCACTCTTAGTCTTTAATGAACAAACAACAACACAACTACTATTATATTCCCCTCTCCCTTAAAATATAGACTAATAGTCGAGCGTTGAACTTGATAAGTATATTTCTTCATTGTATTCTCTGTGGGATTCGACCCCAACCTCGTTGGGTTCTATATTTGACAACAACCGCTTACTCCTGATATTAAAGGTGTAATTTGGGCGTATCAGATATGCACATGTAACACAATCTCTCGACAGACCTTAGTAGCATTGTAATGACCCCTTTGGAACCTCTTGGAGTTCCTTTCATGCCATCTACAATAAATCACCATCCCAAAGACACAGCTAGTGATGGAAGCAATCCCAGACTTGCTTCTAACTATTTTACTCATCCACTGCACCTCCTCTTGCTAAGTTCCCATAGTTCTGTAGTAGCCTAGACATTGTAGCATTCTAGTCCAAATGTTTCTAGTGAGTGGACAATAAAAAAAAGTCTTTAAAAGTCTCCACCCCATTGTCACAGAAGATGCACTCCAAGGGCACATGAATTCCAAATTTCTGCAATCTATCAACAGTGGATAGTCTTTGTTGGACTGCTAACCATAAGTTGAACTTGAATCTAGGGTGTGTCTATTTGTGTAGTACTATGCTCTTCCAAGAGACTTTTGGCAGTTGAGGGAGCATTAGACAATAAGATCTTCTGATCTAGAATTTGTCATCCTTCTACATTGCTTCTAAATTCTGTATGAGAGTCCCCTGTAAAGAGTGCATCTTTAGGATTGTATTCCTACTATCAATGATCTTCCTGACTACCTAAGCTGTAGTCTTAGGAGTTTGCATTGTTTCCAGGTCCCTGATCTTTATATTGAAGTAGTGAATCCACTTTATCGACAGAGAATCCTTCTTCTGAGATATAGCCCATAATTGTTTCATCACAGCAGCTCTATTCCATAATTTCAAGTTGATAATATTCAAGCCACCTGCAATATTTGGTTGACATATTTTCTCCCAAGAGACCAGTGCTTTTTTGCATATTTGTCCCACACCTGTCCATAGGAATGATGTGCAGATTGCCTTTATTAGCTTCATTATCTTCATAAGGAGTATGAAAATCTGTGACCAGTAAGTCTGTATACTGAATAAAACTGATTTTATTAGTTGATGCCTTCCAGCATAAGATAGCATTCTTGCAGACCAACAGCTGATCCTAGAAGTGATCTTTTCCACAAGAGGTAGACATTGACTAATAGTCAGTTTCTTAATGGAAAGTGGTACTCCAAGTATCTGAAAGCGAAAGCACCCTCAATATACCCCAAGGTTTGCAAGATCTCTGCTTTTAGCATTTGTGTTACTCTAGTTACATAGAGTGAACTTTTATCTACATTTGCTTGTAATCCAGATGCATCAGAGAATAACTTGAAAGTTTTATTCAGTAGTTTAACAGATTGCATATCAGCCCTGTAAAACTCAAGCAAATCATCAGCAAAACAAATGGGTATCACACCCAGTCTCTTGCATCTTGGGTGAAAATGGAATTCTGGATTCAGTGGTAGTTGGTTCATTTCTCTTTGGAGGTATTCGTGTTTGGAAAACAGTGATTCTAAATATTTATTTGTTGCAAACCAATTGGATACTAATGTTAAAAGTTGAAATCATAAATCAATCATTGAGTATCTTAATACTAATTTGAGAGTCCTATTAAGAAACACGTAACTCTATGAACGAACATTTTTAGTTCTGAAGAATTTTTGCATCTGAGTGTTTGGGGTTATCTTCGAGTGGGCGTTGTTTCCAATGCTTGGGTACATATTATTTGGGGCGATCTAGTGAAGATTAGAGTTGATTTTGGATGGATTCTCAGTGCCAGATGACACGGCATGTCCTTAGTATATCTATATATCACCAATGTTTATTTGTATGTCATGTGTATATCTTTCTATATCATGTGTTTATCATCTGAATTATTAATATTACATACATGACATCAATGTGACATGCATATAATATATAAGTGATATACATACTGCATACAAGTGATATACACGTGACATACATAGTTATGTTCTTTCACCACGAAATTCAATCAAAAGTCGATCCAAAACATCACTAAATCAGCACCAAATTGTCCCAAACTTGAGGCATAAGCTCCTGAAAATGTCCCCAAACTTTTAGAACAACACCGGATCAAAAATGATTTTGATTTCGCAAACTCGAAATTTGATAAGTTGTGTTACATCCTATGTTTTGATGAACATCAAAAAGGGTGAAATTGATAAGTTGTGTTATATCCTATGTTTTGATGATTTGTTAAACGATTAAAAAATGGAGAGGGACCTGGTCTATTATATGTTCTCTCTGTACATCATACAGTGCACAACAATAGCTGTAAAGTTACACACAAGTACAATAGATCACTTTTGCAGTTTGGCTTTAAGTCAAACGTGAGGAGTGATCTCTATTATACCCATATGTTCCCTAATATATATACAACTTGCTCGGATATCACTTGGAAAACCTAGAATCACTTAAAAGTGCAGCCGTCACGAGATTCTCCAAGTGTTCAAAACAAAGCTGACCACAGACCAAAGGACCAGATCCCAACAACTGAAGATACAAATGTCCCTTAGTTTGTTTTGAGCTTTTTTTATGTTCTCTATCTTATAAACGTACTCTTCTCCAAAGAAGTTGTTGTAGGTATTCTGAATTCTCAGTAGTTGTACACTTGTTTGTAAGCTATCGAGTGGTACCCTTGACTAGAGTTAGTTAAGGTGTATTAGTTTGGTTTGGCGTAGTTAGTCAAATGTTGTGGAGTGCGTGACTAGAGTTAGTCAGAGCGTGTAGCTTATAATAGGGTTCTTATAAGGGTTAGGGATTAACGGTTTAATTTCTAGATTACTAGAGGGTGTAATCTGAAGTTGCTGGGTGTAGTGGAGTTGAAATCCAACGTGGTAGGTCGTGGTTTTTAATCCCTTGAGCAAGGAGTTTTTCACTATAAAATCTTGTCTAATTTACTTATTGCATTGCATAAGGGAACTGGTAGACAACCAGGTCCCTTCATATTTCGTTTAGTGAACACATAGCCTACATCAATTGGTATCAGAGCGGGTTCTTTCTAAAAAGTTAACACCTAGAAAGAAGCGTTCAAATGGCTGCTCCACTAAACTTAGAGGGAGGACAATCAAATAAAAAACCATCAGGGATAGTGCAAAACACTACAGATGGTGTGCTTCAAGCGATGATGAACCCGACATGGAATGCTTCACTCGTAGACTTTGAAGGATGATTGAAAAACTCTAAAACAGCAGTAGAAAATCAAGTTGCCCCAGCAAAGAAAGTCCTCTCCACAAGAAAGCTCACGGTGAATATGAGTCAATTGCTGCACCCTCATGGCCAAGTTAGATGCAGATGGTAACGATGAACAAGATAAGAATGAGGTGAAAGGAGACGGTCATAGATGGTACATGGATAGTGGCTGCTCAAAGCATATGACCGGCAAAAAGGATGATTTTCTTTCACTCAAAGTCTTTCAAGGTGGAAGTGTGTCTTTTGGAAATGGCAAAAAGGGGTACATTCTTGGAGTGGGTAAAGTTGGAAGGACACTCTCTCATGCTATTGAGAATGTGTACTATGTAAATGGTCTGAAATATAGCCTGCTAAGTGTGTCCTAAATCTGTGACAAAGGGAATGAAGTAAAGTTCCTGTCATGCTCGTGCACTGTCACAAATCTCACAACTGGTGAAGTGGTGTTGATGGCTAAGAGATTCATGAATGTATATGTTGCAGATTTTGGTCCTCAAACTGAAAATGATCTCACCTGTCTAAGTGCAATTGAGGATGATCCTGAGCTCTGGTGACTGGGGCATGCAAGCTATTCGTTACTAAACAAACTTCTTTGTGAAGGACCTGGTTCGTGGACTACCAAAAGCAAAATTTAAGGATCGCAAGACTTGTGATTCTTGAATAAAAGGGAAACAAGTAAGATCCTCCTTCAAACCAAAAAAGGAAGTAAGCACCTCAAGACCACTTGAACTTCTTCACATGGATCTATGTGGACCGATGAGAATTCCAAGCAGAGGAGGAAAGAAATACATCTTTGTGATTGTGGATGACTATTCCAGATTTACATGGACTTTGTTTTTTAAAAGCAAGGATGAAACATTCCCTGTGTTTTATGCCTTTGTAAAACAGATCCAAGTAAAAATTGGTGTGCATATTATGAGCATTAGATCTGATCACTGTACAAAATTTGAAAATACAAAGTTTGACGAGTTCTGTGTTGAAAATGGTATCAGTCACAACTTTTCTGCCCCCAAAACACCTCAACAAAGTGGAGTTATGGAGAAAAAAACAAAACTCTTAAAGATATGGCCAGAATGATGTTAATAGCAAGTGATGTGTCTAAAAGTTTATAGGCTGAAGCTGACAACACAACCTGTCATATAATAAACAAATGTATGATTAGGTCTCTACTTAAAAAAACTTCTTATGAGCTGTTAAATGGAAGAAAACCCAAGCTGACATACTTACGAGCCTTTGGCTGCAAATGTTTTGTCCTAAACAACGGTAGAGAAGCACTGGGAAAGTTTGGCACTAAAAGTGATGAAGGGATCTTTCTAGGTTACTCATCCCACAGCAAGGCATACAAGGTCTACAACAAAAGGACTCAATATGTAGAGTAAAGTGTGCATGTGATCTTTGATGAGTCAAACTCCCAAGGAAATGACAAAGCTCCGAATGATAAGGATAAAGATGGACCCATTCCAAAGGCACCAAATGAAGCAATTGAGATATCAAATGAAAAGACAGAGTTGATGAATCAAATCAAACAAGTTGATTAAGCAGATGTTAATAGTCCCTCAAAAGTGTGGAGGAACTTGATTCTCAGATTACCACACTTGAAGCAGAACATAGGGCGATAGATGCGGTCTCAGGCACTCATGAAGCTGATCAAGGAAGTGGAAGCCACGTATCAATCAATGCAAATGATGCATCCAACACTGAGGAAACTAGTCCATACACTTCGATGGTTCAAGCCTCTAAATGGAAGCACAGAGGATCTCATCCCTCTTCAAAACGTGATTACTCCCCCAGACTCAGGTATTCGAACCAGATCTAAGGCGAGAAATATGTTCACATTCTCTGCTTTCCTATTCCAAATTGAGCCCAAAAACATCAAAGAATCCTTGAAGGATGCTGACTGGATAGCTGCTATGCAAGAAGAGCTTTACCAATTTGAAAGAAACAAAGTGTGGCACGTGGTCCCCAAACCATCCAGATAGAACAATGATAGCGACCAGATGGGTCTTTCGCAACAAACTTGATGAACTGGGCAACACTACCAGAAACAAGGTCAGGCTGGTAGTTCAAGGATATAATCAAGAGGAAGGAATAGATTACGATGAAACGTTTGCTCCTGTGGCTAGAATGGAGGCAATCAAGATTCTCATATCCTTTGCATCTTATATGGAATTCAAGTTGTTCCAAATGGATGTCAAAAGTGCATTTTTGAATGGGTACCTCAATGAGGAAGTCTTTGTCAAGCAACCCCCTGGCTTTGAAAATCATGAACATCCAGCACCTGTCTTCAAGCTTGACAAGGCATTATATGGTCTAAATCAAGCTCCTCGAGCATGGTACAAAAGATTATCAAAATTTCTTATTGAAAATGGCTTTACCAGAGGAAAGATTGACAACACCCTGTTTTTGAATAAAAGAGGAAGAAACTTGTTAATTGTACAAGTTTATGTAGATGATATCATTTTTAGTGCTACAAATAATTCATTGTGTGAAGAATTTGCAAAGCTCATAGGGAGTGAGTTCGAGATGAGCATGATGGGAGAATTAAACTTCTTTCTCGGTCTGCATGTAAAACAAACCTCAAAGGGGACTATGATCAGTCAACAGAAGTACATCAAGGAGCTACTCAAGAGATTTGACATGGAAAATGCTAAGCCTATTGATACTCCTATAGCTACTACCACTCGACTTGACATAGACGAACCTAGTGCTTCTATAAATGAGACGATGTATAGGGGCATCATAAGATCTCTGTTATACTTAACGGCTAGCAGGCCTGATATAATGTTCAGTGTAGGGCTATGTGCGAGTTTCAATCTTGTCCCAAAGAATCTCATCTGAAGGCTGTAAAAAGAATCTTGAGATATCTCAAGGGAACTCCAGACTTAGTCCTTTATTATCCATCAGGAGATAGCTTTGAATTATTTGGATATGCCGATGCTGACTATACTGGTTATTTGGTAGATAGGAAGAGCACATCTGGCATGGCACATTTTCTGGGATCATGTTTGATATCTTGGGGAACAAAGAAACAAAACTCAGTGGCTCTCTCCACTATGAAGCTGAATATGTTGCTGATGCGCTCAATTGTTGTGGATCAAGCAACAACCCAAAAACTTCAGTGTTCTCACCGATTGTGTAACTTTGTTGTGTGATAATACAAGTGCACTCAATATGGCAAAAAATCTTGTACATCACAAACGAACCAAGCACATTGATGTCAGACACCATTTCCTGAGAGATAATGTTGAAAAAGGTCTAATATGCATGAAGTTTTGCAAGACAGAAGACCAAGTTGCTGATATCTTCACAAAGGCCTTGAGCAGGGAGCCTTTTGAAAGAAACCGTCTTGAGTTGGGCTTGATCAAGCCTAACTGATTTTTCGTATTTTTGGCTATGATAGGAGAAGAGTTACAATGCAATAAAGTGTTTTTCGCTGGCATCTAACTCACTCCTATATTGTTACAGGTATACACGCATGACAGTCTCAAAACCAACGCAAGCTTATGTGACAGTGCACACCCCAGAGTCTCGCTTAAATCTGTCATAAACCAGTCAAGGGACCTATTCCTTGAGACTTAAGTTAGTAATCCTTTTAATGCATGTATAAATTTTGCTGTGCCATGTCATCTCTAAATTGATCCACTAAATTTCACTCAACTACTTTCTCTCTCTCCTTACTCAAATCCACAACCCTACTTTACTCCTCCTTCTCCATCCTACTGGATTCGCCTTCAACGTTGTTTTCTCCTTAACTAATTTATCATCAAGTATTGGTATTATCTTTTTCAGTATGTCTACCTTAGCCAAAACTGTTTCTACTTCCTCTCTTTTCAAATTCGCATCCCCTACCTCTGCAACCAAATCCCCAAGCTCCTCAAACAACAATCTACCATCCTTCCCAAGATCCAAAATCTCTGGCCTCTCTGGGACTCGCAAGAATTTACCTCCTAGAAAATTTGTAGCATTCCTGCCAAATTCTGATCAAGCTGACCAGCTTGACCTGACCCAATAGACTGAAATACAAGGTCAAAAAACTACAAATAAAGCCATTGCCAATACGCCAGAAGGTAATTCAATGAGAAATGAAATGAATAAACCAGTGAACAAAGATGGGTTTGTCCTTCGTGTACCCAAAGGAAACTTACCTTCCTCTGAAAGAAATAAGGGAATAGTAGAATCGTCCATGAATCTAGATGGGTGCACTTCAACAAGGGAAAAAGGTGGATCTAATATCCCACACAGTGACGCTGCGATATTGGTTGTTCTTGCACAAACCTTGCAAGCCATGAAAAACAGTGAGGGTGTTATTGGTAATTTATCGTCTAGGTCTGCAAAGCTAACAAAAGACTCTAAAGAAGGACCTGCTCTCTTGGCCCGAGAGGAATTTAGGTCTTCTGCGCTCTATGCAAAAGAACATGGGTATACGCATGACTTACCTAAGGACAGGGATATCATGCTGGATAAAGGTGTTGCGATTTCTGATGGTATGAAAAGTGTGATCCAAAACGGAAAGTCGCAGAAAATAAAACCCTCCGAGCAATAAATCATTAAGTCATGAGTCACCAGACCTCGTTCCTCCCTAAAGAGCATAAGTAGAAGTCGAAGGGAATCCGGTTTCTCCATACACCAGCAGAGTGGTAGAAGTGCTCCTCAACTCGGAAGAGAACACACAGAAAATTGGAAGGGGTCTAAGAGGAAGGTTGAAAAATCTTGATATTCATAGGGTTACAGCTGAAAATAATATTTTCAAAGCCGAGCTATCTAGAACGACACAGGAGTCTAGCTCCTCTTGTGCCTTGGTGGCTGCCAACGCTGAAATCGTGCATCTGCAGGTCGCTAATGAACGGCTTAAGCAAAGGGTCATTGTCCTTCTCGATCGAGATCGCAAGATCGGCACACCGCAATGCACGTTTGATAAACTCACGCTCTTCTCCCTCGAGTTTTCTCCATCTCCCCCTCTTCCTCTTGATTTTTCCCTCCTCCTTAAGTCAGCATCTATGCTTTTTTTCTTTTCTCTTCGCTGTGTGATTTAGCACTATGACAGTTAACTTCTTATACACTATTGATCTGATTGCTATCCCCTGCTTGCCATCTCTGCTATTTTGGGAGTCCTTCTGTCTTATGCACTGTTACTCGCTTGCTCGTTCATAAACTGTTTATGCCATGTTGCTTCAGTGGATCTGAGTTAATGCTATTGAACTTCTTTGTGCTTGATTAACTTTGTCTCTTTTCGATGATGCCAAAAGGGGGGGAAAATTAGATGCATGTTCAAAGATGGAGGGAAGAAAGAAGAAAATAGCCTGTGTTTCTTTCAAGGGGAACTTGTTCTCAGGGGGAACATAATAACATGCATCTTGCTTTAAAATGAGTGTCTGGGGCCGGGGAACATCAACTCAGCATTTGTCATCATCAAAAAGGGGGAAATTGATAAGTTGTGTTACATCCTATGTTTTGATGATTTGTCAAACGGCTGAAAAATGGAGAGGGACCTTGTCTATTATATGTTCTCTCTCAGACACCGTACAGCACAAGAAAGAATAAATTACCTGCACACAAGTAAACAGCCGCACAGTAAACAGAGCTATTGCAGTTTGGCTTTAAGTCAAACGTGAGGAGTGGTCTCTATTATACCCATATGTTCCCTCATATATATACAACTTGCTTCAACATATTGGCTATCACTTGGAAAACCTAGAATCACTTAAAAGTGCAGCCGTCACGAGATTCTCCAAGTGTTCAAAACAAAGCTGACCACAGACTGAAGGACCAAATCCCAACAACTGAAGATGCAAATGTCCTTTAGTTTGTTTTGAGCTTTGTTTATATTCTCTATCTTGTAAACGCACTCTTCTCCAAAGAAGCTGCTGTAGGTAATCTGAATTATCAGTAGTTGTACACTTGTTTGTAAACTGTTGAGTGGTACCCTTGGCTAGAGTTAGTTAAGGTGTATTAGTTTGGTTTGGCTAGAGTTAGTCAAACGTTGTTGAGTGTGTGACTAGAGTTAGTCATAGCGTGTAGCTTATAACAGGGCTATTGTAAGGGTGAGGAATTAAGGGTTTAATTCCTAGATTACAAGAGGGTGTAAGCTAAAGTTGCTCAATATAGTGGAGTTAATCTTACGTGGTAGGTTGTGATTCTTAATCCCTTGAGTAAGGAGTTTTCCACGGTAAAATCTTGTCTAAATTACTCACTGCACTGCACAAGGGAACTGGTAGACAACCAGGTCCCTTCATATTTCGTTTAGTGAACACATAGCCTACATCAAAGTTCATTCTAGAAATGTCAAAGCTTCATCAATTTTGGGCTATAATCACCTATTTCAACTAGGTTTAAAGATTAAAGCTCTATCATACCAAGAAACTCGAACCTTCATTCCATTTGTGCTATCCGATTGTGACCAGCAAGGAAACCTTTAGTTCTGCTTACCAAAGGAATTCTGCGACAGAACTGCATTACTCACTATTTGAAACTTGTAATTTCATAAGAAGCTGGAGTTTTTATTTACAGAATTAGAACTATATACACAATCTAAAGACTTGTTAATCTTTTTGGGACGTTGGATCTGCAGAGGTCTTCATATTGAATCTAGGGAAAAAGTTCAAATATGTCATCGAACTATTAGAAAATGTTCATTAATGCCACTCGTTAATAGTTGGGCTAAAAAATGCCACCGCCTACCATTTTGGGTCATATATGACATTATTCATTGATATAACTCTACTACTATCAGATTTTGCCACGTGGCATCATCTAAACCCTTCATTTTACGAGTGGCATATATGAGCCTTCGTTAAGTTCAGTGGCATATTTGAGCATTTTCCCATTTCTTATCTAAATCTCCATCTTTTTTATTTCACGTAATAAGCTTGTAAGGACAAGTTTGCCCCTTACACTAATAACATTATTATTTTACATGGAAAATCTATATTCTCTTATTTAATTGGATTATAAATCTAATCTTATTCTACATCATTCATAATTTTCACGTGCTTTATGGCTCTTTAAATTTAAAAAGCACATAAAATTTGTTTAAGAGAAAAAGAGACTAATTTAAAAGAGAGTACACTAATGAAGTGTAGATTGGTATGAAAAGTACAGATAAATGTGACATGAACCTTCTTCAACCATTATTAACACCCCAAATTTAACTCATATGTAATTTTCCATACTCATTTACACCTCATTAGTGCACTCTCTTTTAAAAGAGCCATAAAAACTGTGAATGATGTAGAATAAGATTAGATTCATATTTCAATCAAATAAGAAAGTATAATTTTCCATGTAAAATAATAATGTTAAGTTATTAGTAAAAGAGACAAACTTGTCCTTATAAGTTTATTACATAAAATTAGAAAATATAGAGATTTATATAGAAAAGGCTCAAATATGCCACTGAACTTAAAGAAGACTCATATATACCACTCGTAAAATAAAAGGTTTAGATAATGACACGTAACAAAATCTGATAGTAGTAGAGTTCTATTAGTGAATAATGACATATATAACACAAAATGATAACAGCGGTGACATTTTTGAGCCCAACTATTAACAAGTGTGGCATGAATGAGCATTTTCTAATAGTTCGATAGTATATTTGAGCTTTTTCCGTTGAAACATCTATTCCTGTCTCGAGAAAACATCCTAGATTTTCAATATAGTTTGGAAACAAAAACAGAAATTCCTTAGATAACTGGATTTAGAAAATTTATTAGTCTTAACAATTATTTGAATTTAGTATTTTTCAATTTAAGCTATCACCGTAGCCAGAAAATGAATTTAACGACATCACCTATTAAAAGCAAAGACAATCAGATATAGGTGTGCAGCAAATTATTTTACTAAGAGGGATCAATATGGTTGTCAGTCAACATTCTACGTAACTAGAATCAAAGCGGAACTTGTTTTCTGAACCATCCAAAAGTTAATATATTATACGCTTCACTTATGAATTAAATCTAGTCTGGCTCCTACCCGTTTAATGTTCACTGCTATTGATATTTGCAGCTTAATCAAGAGTTTAGTCATTGGAAGATTTTCTTCATAGGCTATGAGTTGCATTATTCTTTGATTCTATAATATACTCAAGTCTACACTACACAAAAATTAAAAATAAAAACACGACAAAAGCTTAAACTGCTTGGATAATGTTACACTCATCAACTTGCAAAAGTAACATGTTAAACTTATTTTTACTAAATAACTAAGTGAGATATTAAGGAACAAAGAGAAATCCTGAGCTAGGCGAATCAGGTCAAATCTCAAAATCTACGCAGTAAAGGCGGATCAGAGGAAAAGCACAAAAGTTGTTAGACAAGGCAATGAGGGTTGAAATTGTTGCAGCACCTCTCTCCCAGTTTGCCATCTCTGCAAGTCTCATTTTTATGTATCCTCTTTCTATTTTCTTTTTTTCTTGAACTTCATACTTAATAAATTACAATGTGATCAAACGAGTAATAATTGCAAAATGCAATATTGAAACACCAACGGGGAAAAAAAGAATTCAATCTAGTTGTATCATACTTTCCTTTTGATCATTCATCTATACAGATCTCTGCTGGCTGTAGCGTAAGATCCCATGAACATCAATCACACCAGGAGGGAATACAGGATCTGTTGCCGCTCTCACAGAAACTTTTGATACTGCAGTAACATTAACAGGAGGGATAAACAACGCCCCAACAAGGGGTATTTGACTCAGCGGCTTGGCATGTTGCAGGATCTGTGGAAAGTAACATTATGACTAATAACGGACAAGAAACTTAGAACACAAATAAGATTTGCATAAAACCATTGCATATATCTTAAAGGAATAGAGGAGCAGGATTCGTGGGGTTAAAACCAAAATGCAATACACATCCTATTCGTTGTAAAGCAGTTTGATGAGGGTTTTGATGAGGGGACACGACTGATACCCAATAGACAAAACAGAAGCTTCGACCCAAGGGTGAAAAAGTGGAAGCAAGCAGTACAAGTCATCTCCTCATTAATTGCAGCAGTATATGCATAGAAAGGAGTTCGGATGCCAGGAATCAGATGACACGTACCATCTCTAGAGGAGAACCAATTACACCTAGAGGTAGCTTCATGCTCCCAACTCGATGCGTACCATAAATAAACCCAGGCCTCAGAATTACTCCTGCAAGAAACAGAAGTCGTTATAAAGTGAGCTCTTGAACTGTGAAAACAGATGAATTACAAGTTCCAATCTTTAGTCGTCATAAGCATTTGCAATTACAAACACAAACGTACTTCCAAGGATCACAAGAGTTGGTCCCCTGTCACTCTTTGAAAATTCTTAAATTGCTAGCTAACATAAAAATGTAACGCTAGTGGAAAGACACAACTATTGGTATGAATATAATAAAGGTGAAAGCATCAACGGTGATATTCCATTAAACTATCCCGGCCATAATAGGATAAGTGTCTCTTCAGAATCTATAATTATCCATTCAGAAATTTGTCCGATATAATGGATTGTAATGAGAGAAGTAACGCAAGTAATGTTATGCTTATCAAACACTTGCATGGGTACACCAATATCCTTTTCCATGTATGATCATCCCCAAAATAAATGCCAGCACAAAGGGGAAGAGGGAGATGCCATTTAAGGGGAAGAAGATGGCGCCAACTAAGGAAAGAGACCAGATGTGAGGGAGCTTGGAAAATATTGGATCATTGGTGGACAGATGGAAGTTGCTATCTCAGAGAGAGGAGGAAGAAGAAAACAGAGAAATGGGAAAAACATGCACCCTAGCCCACCTATACTGGAAGGAAGACAATAGTTGTTTTGAACCTTATCCTGAGGGATAACAAGATTCTTTTCCATGCCTTTGAGACAAGACAGATGAGATTTTCGTTTTCTTTAATTCAATGCAGACTTCAATATGCTGAGAAACGTAATATAAAATAATCTAAAGCCTCTTCTGGCTACCGAACCCACCCATAGCTCACAATCAGCCCTGTTTACCATCGATAGTAAATAAAAGCAATCTAACATGCTCCTACCCAATGGCGATAGGGGCGGATGGAGCATTATAATTTGGGGTTCAATTGAATCCCAAACTTTCGATGCGGTGTACAAATTTATATGTAAAAATTTACTAAATTTACAATAAATAGTAGATATGAACCCATAACTTTAGAAATATAATGGTTTAATGCTAAAAAATTTAAAAGGTTGAACCTCAAGAGTTTAAATCCTAGATCTGCCTCTGAATGGTGGATCCAGGATTTTCACTCGGAGAGTTCGGAAAAACCAACAAAAGCTAAATGTAAGAAATAATGTTGTCCCTGGGAATCGAACGTAGGACACTAGAGACAATTTTGAATACCTTGGACCGCTTGAGCTAACCTTTTGCATTTGTTCAGGTATTCAAGTCTACCCTATATATACAATGTAATTTTTTGCCGAGGGTGTTCGGGTGAATACCCTTGCCACCCTCTAAATCTGCCTCTGATCCTACCAATACTTCCTCTTGACCCTTTCAAGAGTATAAGGACGCATGTTGAGTGACTTGCCTCTAATGGACGGGCTCATATGGTACTAAATAAATACCAAAAATGAAAAAGGAACAGCTCCGTATTAAATAGCTTATGCGACTAAATAAATACCAAAAATGAAAGGTTGAAGGAAGTCAAGCAGACAGGTTTTGTGTATAGTGGGCACACCAGAATATCTTCTGAGTACTCCAATCTAACAAATCATCAAGTTAAGCAGATGTAGTTGGCTGTGGGCGCACCATAAAATGGTTAGGAGAATGACTGAAATGAGAACAGCTTACCTCCATACGGATACTTGGTCAGCAGTTCAGTTTCAGCTGCCCTCTGCATGGCACAATACAGACATGATTATCAGAAATGAACAAATAAAGAACTAAACTATTCACTTCTGAGTTGTGATCTGAATTTATGTGCCCCAAAGTGGTGGCTTAGCAGTTGAAGAGCCTGGAGCGACAACCTTAGGAACATAGGTTCCAATCCCCGCAGAGGTAACACTAGGGAATTCTCTATAATTCTCCCCATTATAGAGTATCTTTGAGTATATGACAAGAAACCCATATTTTATAGCTTCTCTTATTGCCTAAAGCACAAGTTGATGTCCACGCAATTTTAATGGAAGCCTGTTTGTTAGCTGAATTTAAGTAGTTTCTAAGCATTGCGTGCTGAAAAGCACTTTTTAAGTGCTAGAGCTAATTTATGAAAAAGCAGTACGTGTTTGGATAAGTACTGAAACTGAAAATAAGCCGTTGATATGACTGTAAAAAAGTGTTGATAAATGCTTTTTCTGTTAAAACAAACGAGATGCCGTTAGAGCTTTTTAAGGCTAAAAAATGAGCTGATTATTGCAACATTTCATAATTTATATTAATTCAAATATAGATTAATTTGTCTTTCAATCCATGTAAGTTACAAATTGATTAGATAAAATTATTTTTAATAAATATAAATCATCTATCTAAATTATTTTTAATAAATATAAATCATCTATCTAAGTAACATATAATAATGTAATTTTGACTAAGCACCCAAAGGCCTGGCCTAGTGGTCAATGAAGAGAGTTGAGAACCGTGAGGTCTCAAGTTCAGTAAAAACACTAGGTGATATCTTTCTATCTGTTCAAGGTTTGGTGGATAGAGCTACCCAGTGGTAACAAGTAAAAAAAAAAACTTAGATAGTGCAAAAAATTCATATAAAAATTACAATGGTTCAACATAACAAATACCCGTAAATTTATAGTTCAAATCTGGCAAAGCAGTAATGACAAAATTTTATTCTGAAAAGACTACTATTTTGAGATTTTGAAAAGGAACCAACAATTCCCCATGAGCATCCATGAGAGGAAAAGAAGGTTCAAAAGACTTCTATTATAGCGGACAGTTGAAAATATCACATCTCGTTGGGAGATTAACCTATAAAATTTGTTCACCTGCAAGTAGACTTTGGCTTACCTGGACAAAAGGGCCAAAGCGCCAGAGGAATGTTAAAATTTCCTAGTTCCTTACATGTTGGTGCTTTTAAGGTTTTAATTTGCAGTAATCACTAAAGTACCTCAGAGCTGAAGCATTTCAACATGATCAGATGCTACAAAAGTAAATGACAATGAGGCCATACTGTAGCTCTGCTATTTTCAGCTTTTATCTAGTGGTTTAGATGAGTAAGGCACTTTCAGGCATGAAATTGAGGATATATAAAATGCTTCCTTTTGAGCGGACGAAGATGGTTTCATAAGAAATTGGTCACATGATGATGTTGAGCTTAAAGTTACAAAAACAAATAAGAGATTGCCACATTGTAGTCCAAGAAACGTAAGGAGGAAAAAATTAAAGAAGTAAATGGGATTAGGCCTCTTAGTGAGGAAGAGAACTTCAGAAACTAAAATATGTAAGGGATAATAAGTTAAATTACTTTGTAAAACCCGACTTTTGGCATGTTTTGACATGTTTTGTCTTAAAAACAGTTGGCTTAAAAGCACTTTTGAAGGCTTACCGACCACCAAAATAAGCCTAAAAGTGCTTTTAAGCTTAATTCAAACACCCTCTGAGTCACTTGAAAGTTTTGGGCAAATACCTTTCCCTCGTAATAACCTTGTAACAGGTAATTTGCAACACCAAAGTCTGCAGCAGAGATGTAAACAAATCTTTTAACACCTGCACACAGAAATGAATCATACAGATGTAGTGTCAATGACCCAATCCCACATAAATAATATTTAGATTCACCTTCTGCCTACAACTTTCAAGACTAAAGGTGCTTAAATACTAGTACTTCTTTCTTCCAGTTTATGTGGAAACATTTTCTTTTGAATCCATTCCAAAAAGAACGGTAGCTTTCTATATTTAAAAATGATGTATCATAAGCCTCCCATTTTACCCTTAACGAGAAGCTTTTATAGCCACACATATGTTAGGGACTAGTTCTTTCAACAGTTTTAAAAGTCTTAAAACCACACAAATGTTGGGACATGTCTATGACCCCAAGTTTAAAAATATTCCTTTCTTTCTTAAACTCCGTACCTATTCAAGCTTTGTCACATGAATTGAAATGGAAGGAGTATGAACAGTAGAGAATAGAAACTAGCTAATACCTTCTTGTGCAGCAGCTCTGATTGCATTTATGTTGGCTGTCCCATTTATTTTATACATGTATGAGTTAGAGCCAAAGCCACCCACACAAGAGATCTGCAAAAATAATTGCTTCAGAACTTATAACTCGCACAAAATGAAAAACGCGAATGTTAAACTAGACTCATATGAAGGAGTAGAGTATCTAAGAAAACATAGTGGTAGCTCACAGAAATAAACTTCATTGAATTGGATATGGTAATGGAAACTTTATAGAGAAGTAAAGAAGAATGTTGTAGGACCTTAAAAGGGAATGTTTTCCGCAGAGATATTTTCCGGCACCCAAACACCAAAAGTAAGTTGGAAAAGATTTTCCTAAAATATTTTCCTTCATACCAAACACACACCCAAAGACAGTATCTTGTGGAAACTAAAAACTGACACTGAGGAACTTATTCAGAGAGATTTTCAATGAAGAAAAGTGAAGTAAATGTTCCTGGAGATATAAAAAGCCTTTCCAAAGTCCTTCTCCTGCCCCGAAAGCCAATAAAATAATACTGACTTCAAAAAAAAAGAAATATAAAACCTTCAAAAGAGAGGAAGCAAAATTGTCCATCATTTTGCATTAGCTATCGAAATGTTTACAGAGGTAGATCTGGATAAAAGTGTAAGGCCAAAGGAAGTACATACAACGGAAGTTACTCCCTTGAGTGTGTCACTCCACGAATCAGTTGAAAGTAGGTTTCCTGTCCATAGGATATAGAAGCGAAACAAAAATGATTAACATCCTCTAGCGTCATCATATCCATAACTAGAAATAACATAGATCCTCCAGCGAACAAACCAAAGCAGACATGAAGATAGCAAACCTTGATGCCAGGTCACACTGTTAGCCCAGGATTCTTGTATTGATGACCTTCCAGTTCTACAAGGGGAAGAAAATAAACTTAAGAGCAGAAAGTATGAAATCGATACATAACCAACTGCAACCCAACAAGAAGAGGGAAGAAATCTTAGGAGGACACGACGAGCACACAATTCACTCTTTGGTGTCAGAATAAACTTTCCATTGTGAAGGTTTATGCAATAACCTAAACGTTGTAGCTCTAATAATCAGGGAAAGTAAAAAGGAAACAGAAGAGTAACCTGTAAATACCGGTGAAACATTGGGAGAAACTACAGATGAAACCTTAAGTGATTTCAGGCAATCCGCTTTTACATTACAAGTTAAAGTTCTTCTGTATTTCTTTTGGTTTTGATGGAGAAATAAAGACTGTCAGGGAAGAGAATGCATAGAGGACACAAGAATGAGCGCAATAAAAATTTTAATCAATATAATAGTAGGCTATGTTACACAACGTAGCTTAAATTTAAGTTGGTCTCATGGATGAGTGTCAAAACTTATAGGTATGACCAGTAACATCCAGGGAGACCTGATGAACTATCCTAGGGGTACCGAAAAGAAAATAAAAGTACATCACCCTCTAACTTGTTGTCGGAAACATAGTTTCTTATAAAATTTAATATGCTACAAAAATTGGGGCCGTGAATGAAGCTATGTAAAGCTGTGTGACTACTCCATTCTTGGTCATGGTGTTTCCCAACGAAAAGGTGCCTGTCACTTGACTTAATTTTTTTGATCAAGTAAATGTATTTCATTCATAAACATGGCCAAACTGGCCATATACAAGTGGTATACCAAAAAGTGAGGAATCTACAAAGGACATTTGAAGGAAATAAAAATACTCAAAGGAATAATATAAACACAAGCGGAAGACTCAACAATGGCTATATAGAAGAAATTTATCAAACTAGAGAGAGAAGGTAGGAGACTTTACTTAATAACTCAAAACTGTTGAATCTCACTACAATGAAAATATGTGACATAGCATCCCTATTTATAATACTAGAAACCAAAATAGACTAGGACTAGAAAACCCATTCCAATATGGATTTGATAAATAAATCCTAATTAGACATGAATTAAATAAACTAAATCCTAAACAACTTAGGTTTCCCACTCTTGGTTTATTTCCTACATAGCCTCCCTTAAACCAAGATCTTCAAACTTGACCATGCCTAGCATCATCTTCAACTTTATGAACAACTCCAATTTTAGTGGCTTTGTGAAAACATCAGCAACTTGTTCTTCAATCTTGCAATAATCAACAACTATCTCCTTATCTTGAACCAAATCACGAATGAAGTGATATTTAATGTTAATGTGTTTGCGCCATGAAAAAAGCTGGATTTTTGTTAACTCAATCGCAGACTTGCTATCACAAAATATTTTTGTAGGACTATCTTGCTTGTGTTGAAGAAATCCAAGCATCCTTCTCAACCATAATGCTTGTGTAGCACTACTTGTTGCAGCCATGTACTCTTTTCTACTTGTTGACAAAGCAACAACTTGTTGCTTTTTGAAGACCAAGAAAATACACCAGACCCCAAATAAAATGCATATCCAGAAGTACTTTTTCTTTGCATCATATCACCAGCCCAATCACTGTCTGTAAATCCAACGAGACTACTATCATTAGTCTTTGAATAAAATATGCCATCAGATTGCGTACCTTGAATATATCTCAAAATTCTCTTAGCTGCTTGCAAGTGTGATTGACGAGGTGACTCCATAAATCTGCTAATTAATCCAACTCCATAAGTAATGTCAGGTCTTGTAGAAGTCAAGTACCTTAGACTCCCAACTAATTTTCTAAAATATGTAGCATCAACAAAATCACCAGTTCCATTTTTAGTCAACTTCAATTTTTCTTCAACAGGGGCCAGAATTGGCTTGGATTTGTCCATATTAAATCTTTTCAAAATATCACCAGCATATTTTTTCTGAGAGATAAAAATTCCACCTTCCAATTGAGAAACTTCAATGCCGAGGAAATAAGACATTAGTCCCAAATCAGTCATCTCAAACTGTCTAATCATGGCCTCCCTAAATTCAGAAATTAGTTTGGAATTATTGCCAGTAAATATTAAGTCATCCACGTATAAACACACGATGAGAATGTCTCCATCAGAATTGAATTTGATGTATAGTGTATGCTCATAGGGACATCTATGAAAACCATGTCCAATAAAATAAGAATCAATACGAGTATACCAAGCTCTAGGAGCTTGTTTCAACCCATATAACGCCTTCTTCAACTTGTAAACTTTATTTTCTTGACCCTTTTTGACATACATACCCCGCAGGCTGCTCAACATACACTTCTTCCTCAAGAACACCATTCAAGAAGGCAGATTTCACATCCATTTGATAAATTTTCCAACAATTATTGTTAGCGAAGAGAAATAATCATACGAATTGTATCAAGTCTTGCAACAGTGCAAATACCTCAAAATAATCAATACCTTTTTCGCTTGTATCCTTTAACAACTAATCTTGCCTTAAAGCGATCAACTTCTCCGCTTGATTTGTATTTGGTCTTGTATACCCACTTGACTCCAATTGGCCTTTTCGAAGGTGGTAAAGTAGTCAATTCCCATGTATTATTTTTCTCAATAGCATGAATTTCTTCATTCATTGCATGTATCCAACAATCATCTTTCACAGCTTCCTCAAAAGTAACTGGATCACAGTCTGCAAATAGAGCAAAATTCACAATATCTTCGTCGGATAAATCATTATCATTACCCACAACATAGTCTTGCAAACGGGCTGGTAAATGGTGATGTCTTTGCGGGCGATTGGATGTCTCTGTTTGAGCAGGTTGCGCTAGTTGTTCCTCTTGATGTACGCTAGAACTTCCTTCCTCAATGACTGGAATTATTGGTTGAGACGTGGAAGGTTTAGGATCTTTCTTTGACCAATCCCAGGCACTCTGCTCATCAAAGGTAACATCTCTGCTAATAATTATTTTTCCTGTATCTGGATTAAATAATTTGTAACCCTTTGTCTCATGACTGTAGCCAATGAAAATACACTTTTCTGCCTTATCATCCAATTTCTTTCTCAAAACATCAGGAACATGAGCATAAGCAAGACAACCAAATACTTTTAGATGAGAAATACTTGGTTTCTTACCTGTCCAAACTTCTTGTGGAGTTTTTCCAAAATTAGATCGAGTAGGACACCTATTTAGAACATAAATTGCACAGAAACGCCTTACGCCCAAAAATCTTTAGGAATATTTTTGGAATGCATCATAGATCTCACCATATCCATCTTTGTTCTATTTTTCCTTTCAGCCACACCATTTTGTTGAGAGTATATCTAGTGTCAATTGATGCTTAATACCATACTTCTTCTAATAATTATCACACACAAGAAACTCAGTTCCCTATCACTTCTCAATGTCTTAATAAAATATCCACTTTGCTTCTCTACATAAGCCTTGAAGCTCTTAAAAACTTCACATGCATCAGATTTATTTTTCAGAAAATATACCCAAGTCTTTCGGCTGAAATCATCGATGAAAGTAATAAAATACTTACTACCTCCATTAGAAGGAACTTCAACTGAGCACAAGTCTGAGTGGATTAACTCCAATGGTGCATTCGCCCTCCAAATTTTGCCTTTTTGAAAAGGTTCTCTGTACTTCTTTCCCAAAATACAAGACTCACACCTTCTGTCAGGAAAATCAATGGAAGGCAAACCATCAACCAAATTCTTTCTTGCAAGAAAATTCAAACTCCCAAAATTCAGATGCCCAAAGCGTAGATGCCACAGCCAAGTATCATCACAATTCACAGAACTAAAGCAAGGTAAATCACCACGATTGAGATAAAGAGGCCATAAACGACTATTATTCATCTTTATTCTTGCAATTAGTCCTATTTTATCATCACTGATAGTTCCCATTCCGTACTTAAAACGTAAATCATAACCTTTTTTACGTTAGTTGCCCCAAACTCAATAAATTGTGATGAAGACTCGGAACATAATATACCTCAGATATAAAATGAGAAGATCCATTTTTCGAAGTAATTGGAATTTTTCCCCTTCCAACAGCAGGCACCTTTGCATTATTGCCAAGTCTTACTGTAGCTTTAAATGATTCATCCAGATCAACAAATAATTCCTTATTTCCAGACATATGATTGCTACAACCAGAATCAATAAACCATTCATTCCCTTTATTTTCTTCAGTCGCGGAGCTAGAAAACAATAATGTCTCTTGTTTATCTCCATAATTTTCAGCCATCTTTGCATGTTCTTCCCTATTTTCATATTCATTGTACCAACAATCACGTTGATAATGTCCATATTTTCCACAATTATAACACTGAACATTTGATTTATCACGTCTTTGAAAATTTTGATTACTCTGTTGTTCCCTCCTGAAATTATTATCATTTCTTTGTTGATAGGAAAAATTACCTCTACCACGGCCTCGATAATCACCTCTACCACCTCGTCCTCTACCTCTGAAATTGTGACCTCGTTGATTTGTTTCAGCCAGATTTGATGTTTCTTTTTTTTCTTTAGGTTGATTCACCTTTGCTTGCAATGCCTCATCTATCTTTGTTTCGGCTTGTTTGTTGATTCGTGGACATCTCATATGTCACCGGTTCACCTTCTAAATCATCAAGTGTCAAAGTGCTAAGATCTTTGGTTGCCTCAAGAACTGTCTTCTTAGTGTGAAATTTTATACTCAAGGACCGCAATATTTTTTCAAAGAACTTTAACTTGGTCTAATGCTTCTCCATTAGTCGTCATATCGTTGACAATATTAATAACTCTTGTAAAGAATTCTTTGACAGACTCTGAAGGTTTCATTTGGGCCAACTCGTACTGTCTTCTAAGCTCTTGCAATTTGACTTTTCTTACGTCTACGGAACCTCGATGTGAATTCACCAAAATCTTCCAAGCCTCCTTTGCCGACTTTGCATGTAAAAATTTATTGTACACATGCAATTCGACCTTGCTATCAAGGTAGAAACGTGCCTTATAATCCAATTGTCTATTTTTCTCCAACTCTTTAGCTGCTTCACCGGTCAATGTTGTGCCTTCTGGGGTTTCCACGAACCCTGTATCAATAATGGACCATAGTCCAACAACATTGAAAAAATTCTTCATCTGTTGATACCAACTCTCAAAATTATTTTTGCCATCAAACACAAAAACGGGACAATTTGGTAAATAGGGAATATCCATATTCTTTTATATGTGTTGGATCTCACACGAGGTTTTGGTCGGATCTCACACAGGCTCTGATACCAATTTGAAGGAAATAAAAATACTCAAAGGAATAATATAAACACAAGCGGAAGACTTAACAATGGCTATATAGAAGAAATTTATCAAACTAGAGAGAGAAGGTAGGAGACTTTACTTAATAACTCAAAACTCTTGAATCTCACTACAATGAAAATATGTGACATAGCATCCCTATTTATAATACTAGAAACCAAAATAGACTAGGACTAGAAAACCCATTCCAATATGGATTTGATAAATAAATCCTAATTAGACATGAATTAAATAAACTAAATCCTAAACAACTTAGGTTTCCCACTCTTGGTTTATTTCCTACAGACATTATTCTCTAAAAACTCCGCCCAATCGTCTATACAGCAAATAACTTTTTGTGTGCACCAATGGGACCGGAGACTACTTCTACTTCTCAACTGAAATAAACTTGACTCTATTCCTTCAAAAGCTCTCCTATTTCTCTCTCTCCAAGTGGAACAAAATACCAAGCCCTTTGTCTTCTCCTCCTTCTCCCCTCTTCCAGCTAAACATCAAATCTCTCATAGTTTTTGGCATTACCCACGGAGTGCCAAACCACCTAACATATCCCACCATAACCTTATGGTTAGCCCGCAATGAAGAAGAAGATGATCCACGTCCTCGCCCACCTTACCAGCTAACCCAGACAATCTTTCGCTTTCTAAGGTTTTCCGCTGTCAAAATCACTTAACATAATTAAACATTCTATAACTATATCTAAGGAAGAGCCAGCCTAACCACTATAAAAACCCACCACCGACTGTAGCTAAGAAGCATACACCCACTCTGGCTAAGAAGCACCCTACATCCACTCTAAGCTAAGAAGCACCCAACATAAATTTCCACATTTCTTTGTGCCCTTTAGAGCAGCCGACCCGGTTCACGAAACCTTTCCCTAAAGCTTTGTTTGACAGGTGCAGAAGTGGCCAAAGAACGTGCAGGAAGAAGTTGCCAGGCAGTATATGTTGGGACCATTAGCATCTCAAGAATTGGAAAATTCACATAAAAGGCAAAGGGTAAATAAAAAATAAAAAATAAAAAATAAAAAATAATAATTATAATAAAAAAAAAAAAACAGCCCGGTGCACATAGACCTGACAGCATACCAGTTTTCCAGTCAGAACCTTGACAGAATACCAGTTTTCCAGTCAGAACCTTTGTCTGCCCAATTAAGCTATTTTAAAGTTCTAAAAATTTTGAGACACCAAACTGTCCATCTAATATAAACACCTCCTGCATTGATGATTTACTTGTTAATACTACAAAGAATCGACCACCTCCAGTTAAAACTGAAAAGAGAGAATTAAAATTCAAAACAAGAAACATGATTCTTCTTCCCCTGATTTCTTGTCTCTCCCTATTCTTCAATCCTTCCTTTGCCACCTTCTCTGCTCCCAACTTCAATCTTTCCCCTTGTTTACATCTCTCTTCCCCGCCCGTATTCCTAACTTAAAGCCACATTCTGATCCATGAAGTGGAAGGGCGGGACAGAAAAGCTCAAGGAAAATCAGACCAAGGAATTTCAAAAAAATACCTCAACAAGATACAGACGCGTGAATTTCGCTTTCTTTCTTTTCTTCCCCTTCGTCCTATCATCCATTAGCAGCCTTGAGGGTGAACCTAATTTCCTCCTTCCTTTTGTTTCTCTGAGATGTTTTACCTTCTTCATTGGTTCATTGCAACTTTTCATTTTGCTCCTCTCATCATCTAGGCCGTAAAGGGTAAATGAGTGCTTTAATCACGTGGAGTCAAGGAGTATTTGTTGTTAGCTGGAGAAATTTGGAAGAATGAGGTAGCCTGCTAATAGATTTCATTTCTCTTTTCCAGTAATGCAATTTCTATACTCTAGTCAAACACGGATCTTGTGATTGTCATGCGATATGTGCCTTTTCATTCAACAGTCAAAGCTTTAATTCACAAAAATGGTGGTGTAGGATTCAAGGTGCAAGAGCTAAATCATCAGCTTATGATTGTTCGCCATATGAAGTCTCAGTACTTATTTCAGATATGAGGTGTGCAATAAGAAAAACATATCCGAAAGCTCAAAACATAAAAGACAAAGACAGTTTAGCTGCTAGACTGTCGAAATAAAGTTTTGCTTTGTCTTCTTTCCTTCACTGACTTGAATGTGGCAAACATACTCATTTCTGTACTTAAGTCCTCACATAAAATAATATCCAAATAAGAAGTACAACTGCATATGTAACCACGCGATTGCAGAAGTAAAACGAAATACCTGCTAACACTAGCAACAGTAAGACCACGGTCCAGAGCTTCTTTGCAGACATGTGAGCCAACAAAGCCGTTTCCACCCAACACAAGTAGCTGAAAAAAAAAAAAGATGTAAAAAGTCACTTCAGAAGGCAAGAAGCTGTGGTTCAGTCCAGCTTACACTTGACCGTTAAGCACCTTCTCTGTTGGAGGTGGAGGCACATTTACTGTTTCTGCTTCCTCAACTCTAAAGGGCTCATCTGTTCTATTAGATTCAGTTGACAAAAACCGAAGATTTTTGGATGGTGCCACGCTCCTGATATAAAATTAGCAAATTAACTCAGCTGTAGTATTAGCATTCACAAATAAAAAGAGGAGAAACTAAAGCTCCATTTGACAATAAAAATGAATGGACCAAGGCATGAAGCAGAAACTGAGAATAGAAGCCAACTAACAAAATAAAATCAGCATGTAATTATTGCAAATGTATTGATAGCGTCCAGCTATTTGTATTTGAGGATTCATCAACGTACAGATTTCTAAACAACAACAATGTTGCAACCAGTGCAAATATCTAGAAATATAAGTTTAAGAGTAATGGTGATGAGAGAACCCCCTAAATTAGAACATATTATCTCAATTCTAAACATATTGCAGTTCTTCCCAAGTTCATACAAGTTGTGCGGTTGGTTTTACTACTTTTAGAACTGTGTATTAAAAAAGAGATCATGCAAAAATGAGATTCTCTTAACACGGTTACTTTTTGAATGAAAAAAGGCTGCGTGCATTGAACATGATCTCTTCATTGGCCTTTTTGAGTACTCAAAGTCTGTTTGCATTTATTCATCACTTTGAAGACAATAGATGCCAAAAAGACTTTAATGCACCCCAAGTCTGCAACATCCTACCAATATATCTCATCGTCTTCCTAGCCTAAGCATCTGCTAATTTAGAGAGCTAGGGGTAGGAATTCAGTTCCTCCAATCTTTTGGCTACTTATACTTCAATGCACCTCTAAAATGAACTTCTTGGATGATTTGTCTGACAATTAAATCAGCAGTCCTTGCGTCCTCTTCTGAAAGATCCTTTGATTTCTCTCTTGCCAAATGTAGTATACACATAACATAATCAGCTAGAGACATCCTAAAATCTTCAGCAACAGTGTTCTTCCCCTTCATGTGTGTTATTGCCCAATTCAGTTCACTCTGCCAGCCATAGCCTGTCTATTAATCGCTTGGCATTGGAGTAGTTTTAACTCCAGACACTAACAGTAAAATCACAGATAAAAAGTGATCTTATATCTTCATTCTCCTATTACGTAGTGGGTATATCAAGGAATCCACACAGCCCCAATGGGCCAGTTTACATTTAGTAAGTAGTCTCGCATAATACAGGCCAACTTCTTAAATTCCTCATAATTTTAAGTAAACATCTTTACTAAGAACTTCTCTATATTCAACAATTCAGTTTCTTGGTACCCGGCTTCCACAAAGTATTTCTTGGCCTTCAGTATTTACTGAACCATCCATGAAGCCTGAGTTTCCCAGACAGTACAATTTCCCCATAATAGGTATGCACCCACATTTTATCTTTTATTTGCAGAGGTTCCATAGGAGTTTACATATAGCAGCCTTGTTCCATGTATAAACATCAAGAATATCAGCCCCTGATGATCTAGGACATCAAAGCTTATCCCAGGCACTTAGAGCTTTCCTGGATAAGTGAGCATCCCTCCAATGGAACCTCCTACATGTAGCTTCAATGAGTTGTATTACTTTCTTAGGCAAGATAAAAATCTGAGACCGAAATATTTGAATAGAAAATAATACTCTCTTAGTCCAAATTGTTATCCTCCCCAGCATTTTTTCAATCAAAGGTTGGCATTGTATGATGTAAACTCTCTTGGAGCTAAGTGGCACTCCTAAATACCTGAAAGGAAAAGTATCCTTGGAGAAACCAAGAAACTGCAGGATCTCCTGTTGTATCTATGGTCTCACCCCTCCAAAATAAATGGAGCTTTTACAGCATTCTCTACCAGTCCAGAGGTCTTGGAAAATTCCTGAAAGCAGTTAGACAACAGCTGCACAGATACAATGTCTCGTCTATTGAACATCAATAGATCATCAACAAAACTAAGCTGCACAATCTGTAGTTTGGAGCACTTAGAATGATACTTGAACTTAGGCTGCCTTTTCAATGTCTTCAGCAATCTGTGAGGTACTCCATGCCAAAGCCAAAACAAAGAGAAAAGGCAATAAAGGATCTCCCTGTCTCAAATCCTTTGCGGAAGGGAACTCCTTTTTGGCTGGGAAAGGATAGAAGGCTTTCCATTGATAATGACGGAATAACAAACTGTGTCACACAGTTCATTATCTATTTTATAACTACATCAGGGAACTGCATAGCCCCCAAATTTTCTCCAAATAAATCCATTCCACAGAATCAAACGCCTTCTTCATGTCCACCTTAAGCAAGCATAAAGGGGAGAGCCCTTTCCTACCATATCCCTTAACCAATTCATGGCTGAGAATAATGTCGTCATGAATGGGCCAAATGACCCTCCCAGTGGCTGTTGTTCACAAGTATATTCATCACCTCAGAGATGATCTTATGAAGATTTGTACAACAAGATATAAGCCTGAATTCAATAATTCTGGAATGATCGGCAACCTTAGGAATAAGAGTTACTGCGGTACAATTGATAGGCCGATACAAACCAGCAGATGTGAAGAAGTCCAAGACAACATTGTTTTGAATGCCACTTCTGCAGATATTACATACGGGGCACACCAGTTTGTAAATGCACGTGCACGCACACATGTACAACAACAACAACATAGCCAGTGTAATCCCACAATCCCACAAGTGGGGTCTGTGGAGGGAAAGATGCACGCAAACCTTACCCCACCTTTTTTGGTAAAGAGGTTGTTTCCAATAGACCCTTGGCACGAGGATGCATTACAAAACAGGCTATAAAGAAAGCAAACGGCAGCAAAACAGCAAAACAGTAAGATAGACACAGCCCATAAAGCAGCAGGTAACAAAAAAACGGCGTAAGATACTACATAAGTACTAAACGTGCACTCACACATGTGCGGGTTAATATATCCATGGTTGAGTATGAGTAGGTACATGACTCATTAGCTAAAGATGTGGTGACGGGTAAAATGCCAGTAGCACAATCGGATACTAGCCCAAAATCATAAAATCATTATTCATTAAGACAAAAGTCAGGTTTTTGTTATGTTTTAGTTTTCCTTTTCAGGGTTCTCTTGATCTTCTCTTGTTTCAAAAAGGTCTGCTCTACTTTATATGAACCTTGGCCTCTTAAGTTCATTTGCCTACTACAAAAAAACATAATAGTATGCTATTACAATGCCAAATATTCCTTGTTATCAAACATTACGAGCTTATCATTTCCAATGGCTGGACCATGTCTTCAGAATTCTTAACTCTGGCGACACAAATAAAAAAACAAATCAAGAAGTGCAAAAAAAATAACATATAAAAACAGCGACATAATGTCCCGAGTAAGCAGGAATATGTGTATAATTTTCATAGTAAATTTAGAAGAAGAGTAGAAAAGAAATGGGAGATTAGTTAGGTGTATAAAGAGCTTACGAGAATCTGGAGAGGGAAAGTCGAGCTTGGATCAAACGTGACATTATGGATTAGCAGTGGTATAGTTTGAGACAAAAATTTGGTTTTCTTTGTTGTAATAAAAAGGTTCGCCAGAGACTGATGTTGCGTGGCGTGTTACAGCTATGACACGTAAGTGAAATATGTCGCTTCATATGTGCCTGATCTGGCAAATTTATGCCAGTTTATCTGCGTGGAACGTTTTTTGGATCTATAGCGTGGCAAATGATATGTCAAAAGTTTGTAACGTGAGAATGTGAATTTATGTAGCATGGACATAATTTGGTTGTAATTTGAAAAATTAATGTTTGAAGTTGTAAAAATAAGGGATAATCACATATTTGGACCGCTCTAAAATATAAAGCCAATAAATGTATATGTGTTGTATATACATACAATATACATAAATATACATATAATATACATAATTACCGTATAAATTTTGTATTATTTTGACTAGCGCTAGTAATTAACTTTGGCCGACAGGCCAAAATTGAAAAATTTCTTGAAAATGTGTTCAAAAATTGAAATTATATTTGAACATGAAAATAAAATTGAAATTTTGAGAATGGAAATTTGAAAATTGAAATTTTGAGAATAGAAAGTTGAACAACTCCTCAAACAGATTTTTCAAATTAAAACAGTGGGCTAGTTTGACAAAGAAACACTTACACGAAATAATCTTTAAATATTATATTCAAAATTTTAAACCAAAATCTACGATCAAACGGTGTAGTGAACAAATGCAAAACGAACCAACTTTGTTTGAACAGCTAATCTTATTTATTGGATAGGAGTGTGTCCTACTACTGTGTCCTACTACTAAAACTATCTTTCACTGTAAAAAAGTGGTCTCGTATTGGTTTAATATTTAAGGAGAACTACAAATATTTAGGGAATTCGGTTGTCGGATAACAAATTATTGGGTCCTTCTCTGGTTAATTTGGCCTGATGGGAGGTTGCTTTTAAAATATAAAATAAATATGTATATTCATACTAAGAAGACACAACTGATATCACAAGTGAGTAGTTGCTAAAAGTAAATTACTCCAATTGACACAAATCTGTAAAAATACATGAGAATTTTGCACCTAAAATGAAGCCTAACATGTAATCTGCACCATGTACCGTCTAATACCAAAATTTCTTCAATTTGAACGTTGTTGTGAATGGGAATACTCGTAGATCAAATTTAACATGTAGAAAAGGACTACAGACAACTTCAAAGAGTTGATTGGATAGGATGAAAAAAAAAAAAAAAGGATCTACAATGATGTCATAAAGGGTCAACATTAGCTTAAAACCTCACTATTTCCTGATTCCAAACAGAGCCAAAAGGACTGGCAGAAGAAAAGAAACTCCCTTCTTCAAAGCCCAATAGATAGTAGGGACAGCTGCTTTCTATCCTTAAGTTACACAAAAAAGGGAGAAAACTTCTGGCTTTAGAGCAACGTCCATGGTCGATTCACCATCAAACTTTTCTCCCATGAAAAAGTCTCCCGGGGGCTTTTCATTTTGACATATATAACAACTTCAAAATCTTTGACCATGTCTGTGAAGTGAATACGGAAAATTGCTTGAGAACACGGGGATGGAAGGAAGAAAATGGATCCACTTGGAGAGCTAATCAACTTGCCGTTTCAAATAACCATTGATTACTTGCAAGCCGAAGAAGGCAACGCAAGGAAAGCAGCCTGTGCAGTGCAGAGACATTAGTTTCATCCATTCCAACACCTAATGCCCATTCTTCAAGGCACAATAATAAACTTGGTAAGTGATCAAACTTGCCAAGTTTACCATATTACCGAACACGATAGCTTTCTGAATTTATATGCCGCTAAGTCGCTAACGAGCTAATAAATTTTCAGCTCATTAGACATAGGCTTTTCATCGTAGTTTTTACCTGCACGGGTGAAGATAAATACCTTAATATTTCTAGATTATTTAAATAGCAAATTATCAACTTGAAGGAAAAACACATATTAGCACAGAAGATCAGGCTGCAAACGTGCAATAACAGTAGCAGATGTACAGAGTTTTTTTTTTTTTTTTTTTTTTTTTTTTTTAAAAAAAATTGTTTTTATTACATAGGGGTAGGGGAAGGGGAAATGGGGGAGGGGATTACAATGTGAGGATTCGAACCCTCACCAACAAGGTGAAAGGTCAGGTAACCAACCAAATGAACTGCTAAGTCCCTACAGATGTACAGAGTTCAAAAGAAAGGAAAACTTGTCTATAACCATACTCATGGAGAGGGACCAGCAATGTCAAGTGAATTTGCGAAGAAAGAAAGATGGATTTAAAAGTCTGGTCTGATATTCCTGTGTAGTATTGGGATCAAATACTTCTAGAAAAATAAGGAGAACTATCACAATCAAAGGCAATGAAAATGAGTTGAAGTGGATAGAATGATTGATCAATTAAGGTCAAAGGACGAGAATTAAAACTAATCTATCTGTATGAATATTCAAATATTATTATGGAATCTAAAGGGCCTGAATGACCACAATAAAATTCATAGTAAAGGGTATTTTAAGGAAGTGGCAGCCCACGGTGTTCTGCATTTATAAGTCGATGTAGAGTCACAATGGCATGCTTTTATTCCAAGAGAATGACCAGAGTTACTTAAACACTGAGAGAATGTTTTGTAGTTTCTATGAGGCAGGTTATCCCAATAACGCATTTGTGTAATGTAGTTATGAATGCTGAAATGATGATTTTACAATGTTTTTAAGGTTCGCATATAGACAGTAAATCTAAATCCTACATCAGTGGGATGAGTAGAAAATGCAAGAAAGAAGTAGCTAGACAGGTCGCGGATTTCAATCTTGTAAGATTCATATCGGCAAGGAAAAATAGTTGGGAGAAACCATGATCATCTCGATGGAGCTTTCAGAATTTATCAATGACATTAGGACCTTACCAAAAGATAGACAAGTCCGAGACTTCACCCCCTGAGTGGGGCCTAAACCTGACTACAGGTGTTTGCCACTAACATGTTTATCAGATGCGACATGTAATCATGAGGAGCTCAAACTACTTTAGTTTTCATGTTTGTGCATCTATTCAAAGACAGAGGAAGACACGCTGAAGACCTACCCAAAATGTAATACTTCATGATTGCAACATGTAATCATGAAGAGCTCAAACCAAGTTCTGCTGGTCAATACATCTTGATCATCTCCTGGTGGACTTGAACTTGTATTCACAAGGTAACATGATTAAATCACTAAATCCAGCAGTAGAACATTCTGAAAAGAAATATCCATATAACCATTAGCATATTAACAGACAAAAAGGCAGCATATGACATATCGACTTCAAACTATTTCTCCACTCTACAAAGGCATATGCTATATCCAATATTAAGTGGCATGCAGCAAAGCCGGTAGTGACAATTCTCGTATGGAGTTTTATTTAGCTCGCTCCTCTAACAATTAAGAAGTTTTTTCCAGAATGAATGACATCAAAAGTTCAGAGCAAAGAAATTATGTGGTTAAAGATTGAGATTAACCTTAAGGTTTCGGAAAGAACGGACCACCGAAAAAAGTGAGAAGCTACAAAGTTATGATATCAATTTTTCTCTCAAAAGAGAAAAAAGCACAGCATGGACAGTCAATTTGGTTTAGAATCTTAAACTTACTGACATAAACTGGAAAAACAACCCATAAACAGAATAGCCAGTAGTCTTTATATTACGAATTAAGTTTCCTTAGTAGAGGACTGACCACACAATTTGACAGAACGATATGCTGCAATTACTGTTTCACCCTGCACTCACTTCCACCTGCAAAGAACGCATAATAATATTGTTGTAAAGCATATTTGTGGAGAGAGAAAAGATGAAGTTAGGAAAATTACTATTGAGGAAATGACAGCGCAGTTCCCTAAGTTTGGATCATTTCTCTTTTTTCTTATTCGTAATCCCAAAAGCAAGGAGTCTAATGACACAACTAAGGCAGCTTCTTGGACAACATAACTTTCCCTTTTGTCCTTCCCAAGATGATACGGGAATCCCCATTTTCTGGTTCTCATTTTACACTTCCAGTTCTCCAGAAAAGGTGCCCCGCTTAGCATTATAATTCAGTAATTCTACAGCCTACCTTTTCTCTTTGTTTTTAGATCAGAAAGACAGGATCCAGCTGTTGATGAGTGATGAGTTCTCTTTCTTCGCTGTTTTTTTTGGGTGGAAAAAAAAATAATGGAGAAGCAACATCTCTTTTTGGTTAGGACAAAAATCATCTGCATGCATTTAAAAGCTATTGAAATGAGATTAGATGCCAAAATTCCAGATATCGCAGCAATTGTGCCTCATACTGGAATGGCAATCAGGGTTTTAACTTCTTATACAGAAACGGATGAAGGCAAAAATGTTGGAGAAACTCCAAAAGGGTGAGGCCAGACATGTTGGAGAACTCCGGTAGGCAATCAACAATAACTATGCCTTAGTCTCAAACAGTTGGGGTCCTCACAGACCACGTTACTCCAATAAGCAATCAATACAATTTAATTATCCTTAGTTGGCAATGAAGGTCCAAAAGAGAGATGGCGAATATTCTCTTCTTTTTTTTTTTTCTTTTTTGAAACTGAGAGATGGCGAATATTCTTCTAGAAATTAACAGCGAGATATGCTGCCAAGAGAGTTTAAATCGAAAAGGCTAAAGTAAAACTGTAATTAAACTAACATTACATTGCATTCCAAAAGGCTGAAGTAAGAGCACACAAACCAAAAGGCTAAAGTAACAGCACACAAACATACCTCCGGGAGACTAAGACAGCTCTTGCTACAAGCGCAACGCTTCTGGAGCTAAAATCTGTCAGCCAACCACTGCAAAAGCCTGAAGAAGCTTTCTCTTCTGGAATAAATACATATAGAGTAGCCCTTAACTTCACAACAATTCCTGGGGAAGCATTCTCATCTAGGCATTGTCACTAACCACTTTTGATAAAGGTCAAAGACTTTATCAAATTCTCTCATTTTGCAATATCTTTTCATGAGTACTAGAAAGGGAACATGATCAATTGCTAAACCAGATGCCAGTAACTTGCCAAAGAGCTTGTCTGCCTCTGTCATCATACCTTGTAGACAATACCACTTAAGTAGTTCCGTGTAAGTAATTACATCTGGCTGACAACCTTTTCTCAACATTTCATCATGTAGCTTGAGTGCTGAGCGGATCAGGCCAAAATTACAAGCAGCACCGATCAACAGATTGTAAGTAACTGAATCACGGGTAAGACCATATAAAAGTATCTCTTTCTCCAAGGACAGAGCTGCAAAAAGATTTCCTGACTTTATCTGTGCATAAATTAATGCATTATATGTAAATGTGTTTGGCAGAACACCATTTGCAACCATTTTGTCTCTAATATATGAAGCTTTTTGTATATCTCCACATCTTCCATAACCATCAATTATAACATTCCAAACAAGTGGTTCAGGTATAATGGAATTCTCTAACATGTAATCAAGGAAACAATTGGCTCTATCAATCTCCCTGTTAATACATAGGGCCTGTATTATCATTTTGTACGTAATTTGATCTGGGATGACGCCCATTCTTGTTATAATATCATATATATAACAAGCATCGCTGGTCTTTCCTATTTTACAAAGTGCTCCAACAATAGTGTTGTAAGAATAAACATCTGGAACGAAACCAAGCTTTAGCATTTCACAACAATACTTATATGCAGTGCCCACGTCACGGCTCATACAGAATCCATGGACAACAACATTGTAAGAAACTTTATCAACTTTCATACCCTCTTTTAACATCCTCTCCCAAAAAGCAAGAGCTTGATTAGTATCTCCATTTTTAAAGCAGCCATCCATCATTATGGTTGATGTAATCAAGTCTGAGCTCCCCCCCTCATAGTTTTTGCTTAGTAGTTTATGAAAAAGCTTTTTCGCCTCCTCCATCAAGCCTTTCTTACAAAGCGCATGAACAAGGATGTTACAAGTAACTCTGTTTGGTATAATTCCATGATTGGCCATGGTAGAAAAGGTATTTAGAGCTTTATCGACATCTTTCATGAGACAATAACCCCTTATTAAGGAGTTGTACGTAGCACAAGAGGGAGAAGGACCCTTATATAACATACCTCTTACAATCCATTCTGCCTTCTCCAATTCACCGTTTTTGCAGAGTCCATTGATGAGGTAATTATGTGTGATAACATCAGGAACAATACTATTCTGTATCATGTTGCACCAAAGAGATAAAGCTGCTCCCAGTTTACCATCCAGACACATAGCTCTAATACCAAATGCATCTTTACTGAAATTTATTTCCAAGGTGCAGTTACTAATGCCTTCAGCCGAGGATATTCTTTCCCTGCAAAATTCACGTGATTTCCTCGGAGAATTATTTTTTTTAGAATGAAAAGGAATTGGCTAAATATGTTAATAATGTGGCTGCTGGCTTCCCTCCCTCTCCCTCTCTCTCTGCAGGTGGGTATGTGTGTGTTCGCGTCTGCAAACAGTAGCAGGTCCGAACCAGATCTCTTTCGGCGAAGAGCCAGACATGCGCAGGCGCGTGAGCACCCGTACAGACAGATTTCCGGCATTATTTCCACCTCTAGTGCACGCTGATCTAGAAAAGGCGTATGACAAGGTCCCGAGAGAGGTGCTATGTGCTATGGAGATGCTTGGAGGCTAAAGGTGTACCCGTAGAATACACTAGGGCGATTAAGGACATGTACAGTGGAGCCAAGAGCCGGGTAAGGACAGTGAGAGGAGACTCGGAGCACTTCCCAGTCGTGATGGGTTGCACCAGGATCAGCTCTTAGACTGATTTGCCTTGGTGATGGATGAATTGACGCGCAGTATTCAAGGAGAGGTGTCCTGGTGTATGTTATTTGCATATGACATTGTACTGATTGACGAGACTCGCGGAGGAGTTAACGCTAGGTTGGAAGTTTGGAAACAGACTCTAGAATTTAAAGGGTCCAGGTGGAGCAGGACCAAAACCGAGTACTTGGAGTGCAAGTTTAGTGATGTAACACATGAGGTTGGTGTAGAAGTGAGGCTTGATACACAGGTCATCCCTAAGAGAGGAAGTTTCAGGCATCTGGAGTAGCCTCTGTGGTGGACAAGATGAAGGAAGCGAGGCTGAGATAGTTCCGGCATGTGAAGAGGAGACGCACAGAGGTGTGAGAGGTTGGCAGTGGTGGATGTAAAGAGAGGTAGAGGCAGGCTGAAGAAGCATTGAGGAGAGGTGATCAAATAGGGCATGGTTCATCTTCAGCTTACCGAGGACATGACCCTAGATAGATAGACATGGAGGTCGAGGATTATGGTAGAAGGCTAGAAGGTAGTTAAGTGTTGCCGTGCTCTCCAGCGGGATAGGCTTGATGGGTAGCTAGTATAGCATTATTCTCTTAGTTTCTTGTCCTTCGATTTCTGCTACTACCTGTTGTTTCTTGTGCTTGGTTAACGCATTTTTTTTTGCTCTAAATGTTATGTTACACTTTCTCTATTACTTGCTATGCCTTATTTCCTTCTGTATTGTCGTTTTCAAACTGCCTTGTTATGTGCTACTTGAGCCGAGGATCTTTCGAAAACTGCCTCTCTATCTCCATGAGGTAGGGGTAAGGTCTGCGTAGACTCTACCCTACTGGAAAGAAAAGCAAATCTAAGGGCTATCTTTAGCATAAATAGCATGGTTAATTATAGAATAGCATGATGGCCGTAAGAAGATCATAAATAAGGTAAATAGTCTGGAGTGGATGTCTAGATCAGGGTGTCGGCATCACACATATAGCATGTGTGCCGTGAGTGAGAGGGTGGTCGTAGATCAGCCCTCAGCTCTTCTTTCGATCTTCTCTCATATTTAATGACTTTGTCCTCAGAACGAAATGTGGAAGCGTGAAATCTGGGAAAGGGACTTATACAGAACCACTCTTCCATGAGCCCTCTCCTCCCGAACCAAATCTCATAGAAACTAGTCAGGATGAAACTTCCCTCGAGAATGTCTCTCGCATTGTTAGTTTGACAACACTACAGATTTATCTCCTTGTCAATCATCATTGGGCGCTTGCTTCAAGAATCTGATTGATAGCTGCTTGTAATATTAAATTTAGTTCTTGAATTATCCTTTCTTTTACATTTTGGATTCAGTGACATGATTTAAGCAGATAAAGCCCATAGTTATAAGTATAACTTAATACAGTTTTGTTAACCTTTATTAGTGTTGAACATAAGGAGCATGAAACCCAATATTCGCTTGCAAACTCTGTGAACTAGGAAATAAATATTTTGATGAGCATTTTTTTGGGTTCATTTCATAGATTCCCATCCTTCAAAATGATTAATTGCCCAGCCTATGCAGAAAGACTGAGAAATGACAGAAGAAAACAAATGTTCCCTCTGGTCTGCAATACAAGCTAGCACATCATCAATCAATCACCACAAGAACTCATGTTGACAACTACTTTGACCAAATTCAGAATTATTCTCATATCCAAATCCTTGTGATACTCAGTATGCAATCATAAGCCCACTTGAAATCATCAATAATAGAACTACCAGAAAGGGATTTTTTTTCTGGGGAAACTTACATAAATATACCCTTCGGCCATCTACACTACCTATACACTTCGGCTGTATAGGTAGTGTATAGGTATGTACATTATATGTATATTGTATAGTATATGTACATTTAGTATAAACTATACACTAACTATACACTGCGTACATATTTTGTAAACTCGGTGGCCTCAGGGTACAATTTCCTAACCTGTATAGGTAGTGTATAGGTATGTACATTATATGTATACTGTATAGTATATGTACATTTAGTATAAACTATACACTACCTATACACTGCGTACATATTTTGTAAACTCGGTGGCCTCAGGGTACAATTACCTAACCTGTATAGGTAGTGTATAGGTATGTACATTATATGTATACTGTATAGTATATGTACATTTAGTATAAACTATACACTACCTATACACTGCGTACATATTTTGTAAACTCGATGGCCTCAGGGTACAATTACCTAAGTTTCCCAAATTAAAAAGTCGACCTTACTAATTCAAAAATAAATTCAGACAAATTTTGGAACAAACCTCATACACTTGAGACGATCCAAACTATGCTTTAACATGGCATCCAACACGTTGAAACCTACTTCTCCATTCGAATTGTTCCCCTTAGACGACCAATTCACACTTTGCACTACATTATCTTGTCTACACATAATAATTATCAACTTTTAGTTGGAAAAAAAAAAGTGTGAAATATAAGCATTATAAGTATGTAATGGAATAATCATACCTCATGTGGATAACATCTAAGTTAGGTTTTGAGCTGAATAAATGGGCAAAAGCGTGAATAATGCGATCTTTAATGGCGTCTACGGATTGAAAACTGCCGTTAAGTATCCGAAGAAGAAATTGAGATTCCTCCGAGACAACAAGTAATAGCTGGAAAAAACAATAATAAGGAGGAGAATGAATAAGAATATGATTTATTGAATGAATTTAGAGATTAATGGAGGACTTACGGGCTGCATTTGGAATGGATGGCCGGATAGAGTCGCCGATGAAAGACGGCGGATTGGAAAGTAGAGACTAATTAGGGAGCCCTTTAAGGAGTCGTTTGGTACACCTGATAAACTCGAATATTAAACTATAAAATGAAGCTCAAAGTATGAGCGGCTAAGTTCTCAAACTACCCACGGTTCAGTCGAAATCTTATTATAGTCCAATCATATTCTTATACTGTTAAGAAATTAGATTTACTGTTTATCTTCCTTTAGAGCTTAATAATTTTATTTTCTAAAGTCCAACACTGTTAAACCCTTTTGAGTCTTAGTGTGAGGTCGCCGATTAATTTTCGGATAAGACGTTGGCAAGCCTGAATAGACCGTTATCGCTCGAAGGCTCGAAGTGCCGTTAGGAGCCAAGGTTAGGTGTTTCTGTTCCCAAGACCACATAGAAAGAAAGGGTAGAGGACATTAGAGAAACAAGTTAATAAGGATTAAGAAAGATAATCAGTAAGCTACTGTAGCAGTTACTGTAGCTCTTACAATACAAGAATAAATAGGATAAAACATAACAGAGATAGTAGACGTACCATAGGATAATATCCCCAAAGTACAACTCTTTTCTGAGAAAGAAAAAGTCTATGAAAACCCTCCGTTCTTTTAAAAGATTAAGACGTTACAACAGTTTCAAATGGCAATTCTATTTTCAAAAACGAGATCTATTATTTTATAAAAGATTTTTTGAAAAAGAAATATCATTTCAAAATTCCTTAAAGAACCCTAGAATTCTTGACGCCTATAATAAAGGAGATAATAGAAATATTACTTTAGAAGAAGTATTAATTACTATACAAGCAGCTGAGCGCTTATTAGAAGCCAGTGAAGAAAATCTGTCTTTTGTTGAAGATAATATTAAGTAGTGTCAAAATCAACTTGATAACATAACTGTTCAGTATTAATCATGAGTCTTGATAATATGAATGTTTTAAACAGTGTTAACATGTCAACAGAAGCTACAAGGATAGCTAAAGTTGAAAATGATTTACAAAACTGGAATATTCCAAAGGAACCATTCCGACAAATCTATAACACAGGAAAGTTTGATTTTGTAAAAAATTACAATATTAAAACTTGTGAATCCACAGTTGCCATCAATAGTTCGGCAGAAACTATTAAGTTATTATCCATTCAAGATATAAACAGATATAAGAAAAATTATAATTTTCTTCATATAGGCCTTGTCCAAGTTGCTAACAAACCTCTTTACAGATTAGGTTTAGACACACCCTTATGTCTCTTATTAAGAGATGATAGGTTATTAAACTTTGATGATTCTTTACTAGGAGTTTTACAAAGTAATCTAGCTCATGGCCCGGTTTATTTTTTTAAACGTTATCCAAATTATTCGGTTGACATCAATGACAAGAATATATTGGATACGTTAACTCTTAATATCAAAACAAGAAACCTGAATAGCAAAGTTAATACAAAAGAAATAGCTGTCATATATAGAGTATATTACAGACTAATGAAAACAACTTTAGCTCCAAAAGCTAAGATAATGAGTCCAAAGGAGTTACTATGCTCATGGAATCAAACCAAGAACATAGTAGTACTTTTGTACCAAGAATGATAAAATGGAATGAAATTTTATCCAAAGATGAATGGCACTTTGATGCGATAACTCAACCAGAAGCTGAACCTGAAAGTTCGGCTATTGAACAAGTTATTCAATATCCGGACGGATCTATTGATTTAAAATTCCTTAGATCTATATCGGTTAATGGATCATCTTCTGGCAGTCGAATGTCGTATTCACGGCCTTCGTCGAGTCAAAGAAAGTCTTTCTCAAGACCTTCTTCTTTTAAACCCCCGGAGGAAGTAGGTGAAAAGCACGATAATTTCGTAGAAGAAATTAATAGAAGGCTTGAAGGAGTAGATTTTACAAATACTATCCCTAAAGTCTATTACCATTCACAACAATACGAACTTAACTCGTAAAGCCCGTTAGTGATATGGATTTACAAAAAGAAGCAAAGGAGATTCCTAGGAATGATTAGGGCCAACAACTTTAAACCGATCTTTTAGCCTTAGACAAAGAAATGAAAAGTCCAAGGAACAAAAAGAAATTAGATTGGTACATGGATACCTATAGCTTTGAAGCTAGAATAGATTTTAAAGCTAATTGGATTAGTGACATAACTAGGTGTAAGAGTAATATAAAATTCTTCAAATGGTTTGAATTAACGGGGCAAATTCCAAACCAAAAGGAATCTTTGTCCGTGTTAGTCAACAAATGGCACACACAAAGCCAAAGGGATAGTCGAATCAACTATTCCACCATTGGAAGACATCTTTATTCAGTGAGGAAAAGAAATAATTCTTGACGCAACCCTTTTAAAAGAGAAGGAACCAATATTGATAGTGATCCTAAAACTAAGGACATTAACAAATTGATTCAAAGAAAGTAATTATACAAACCAGTTATTACATGTAGTATCAAACCAATTAGTAAAAGATACTAATAAACAAGTAGCTCCTTCAAAAACTACAATTAGTACTAATCTGGAGAAACATCCAATATTTAAACTCCCAGAATTTTCTAAAGAAAAATTCCCACAATTACCTGATAAATTTAATCTTGAAGAAGATTTTCTTGATAAGATTAATAAACAGTTAAAAATATCTGAAGCAAAGACCTCAAAGAAAACTGGTACTAATGAAGTTAAAACTTTAAGTACTAATGACAAAGAAATTCATAAGTTAACTATTAACCCAAGATATTCTACGAAAAAGAATTATTACAAAAGACCATCCTTCCCAGATGTCCAATTTGAAGAAGATCAGTTTCGCACTAGTACATCACATAGCGGAAATGATATATCTGAATGGAACATAGATGGGTTAGCAGAAAGCCAAATCTATAAAATATTACACGAAATGGGCATGGCTATCACAGCTTACAAAATTAAGCATGCAGGAGATAGATATGCTGCTTCTTTAATTATTTCTGGTTTCACGGGAATGCTAAACAATTGGTGGGATAATTGTCTCTCTGAAGATAATAGAGCCCAAATTTTAGGAGTCGTAACCATAGGTTTTAAGATTAAAAATGGAAGGAAATAACCAAGTAGTCGTTGAGGAAGCAATGGAAGATGCTTCCAACAACACTAATTTACAGTATTGCTAAACACTTCATTGGAGAACCAAAACTTTTCCAAGATAGAAGCTTAGAATTATTAAACAACCTTAAATGCCCCAAATTAGATGATTTTAGGTGGTATAAAGATATGTTCTTAGAGAAAGTTATGATAAGAGAAAGTGGTAATGATTTACGGAAAGAAAAGATTTATTAGCGGTCTACCTTCATTATTCGCCGAAAAGGTTAGAACCAAAATCAAGGATAGGTTCAATGGAAGAAACCCTTATGAAAACCTGACCTATGGAGATATAATTAGTTATATTAATGTAACGGGATTAGATCTATGCACAGTTTTAAAACTAAAACATTTCTTGAAAAAAGATCAACAACAATCTCGAAAGGATTTAGGAAGCTTTTGTCAAGACTTTGGTTTTGAGAAAATCTCTGCTCCATCCAAAAAATCGAGTAAAATAGTAAAGAAATCTACTGCTTCAAAACCTCAATATAGGAAAAAGAAGAATGTGGATAATTCTTATAAAAAGAAAAGACTTAAAAGATCCCCAAAAAAGAATTCTGGAGATACTTGTTGGACATGTGGCAAAACAGGCCACAGATCTAATGAGTGTCGAGTCAATAATAAAAAGAAAAAGAAGATAAATCTTCTCGAAGTTGATGATAAAATAAAGAATGAACTCGACGCTATTTTAGAAGATAATGACAACACTTCATCTTCTTCTAGTGAAATTAGTGACCTCGAAATTGAATCGGACTACGGTTCAACACTTAGGATACGAAGATTGTAAGCTGTAAGAGCTATATGCACTGCGGCAAAATTCAATCAACGTTATTACTAAGGAATCAAAAGAATTTCTTCTTGACCTTGTCACTCATATCACTGATGAAGAGGCCAGAAAGAAATATCTAATTGAGTTAAAAAATATTATCATTAATCAATCCAAGGAAAAACCTTCGATTGAACCCTTTAATATGAAAAATGTTATGAATAGTTTTCCTTCCAAGGATGAGAAACCTACTATCCAGGATTTACCATATGAATTAATCTCGATAAAAAAGGAGATTAAAAATGTTAAATCAAGGCTTAATAAAGTCGAAATGGACTATCTAACTGATCAAGTATTATCTCAGATAAGAAAAGAAACTCTTGTAGAAGATAGTGAAGATAATTATTCCAACAATAACGATTCTATAGATCATCAAGAAAATGATGAAATTATAGAAACTTCTAATAATAACAATACAGGCAGAACTGTAGTAATAGTCAAATCACAAAGCTGGCATGTTCCTATTACTTTAAAAGTAGGAAACATAACGCTTGATAAGTTGGCTTTAATAGATTCGGGAGCAGATAGAAACTGCATCATGGAAGGATTAATACCTACAAAATATTTGGAAAAGAGTACTTCTAAGTTATACTCCGCCACTGGAGAAAAACTGAAAATAGATTACAAATTATCTAAAGCCCACATCTGTAATGATGGAATCTATTTTATCAATAATTTTGTGGTTACCCAAGATATAAATGAACAAGTGATTTTGGGAACCCCATTTATAACTCAGATAAAACCTTATTATGCTAGATTAGATGCAATCTATACCACCGTACTAGGAAAGGAAATTAGATTTCCCTATTTATCTACCATTTCACAAGATGAAAGTGATTTTGTTAAATCAAAAACCATTTTCAAAATATGTTTATTGTCTAATCAAATTTCATACTTAAAAGATGAAATTTAAAAAAAAAATTGAACAAACTTTAAAAACCCGGTAATGGAAAGGAAAATAGCAAGTTTTCAAGAAAAACTTGAACATGAAGTTTGTTCGAGAATTACCAAACGCTTTTGGGAAGAAAAGCGACACATTGTTGAGCTACCATATATTGATGGATTCCATGAACAGGCCATCCCTACAAAGGCAAGGCCTATCCAAATGAACCACGAGTTAATGGAAACTTACAAAAATGAAATCAATGATCTTTTAAAAAAAGGGATAATAAGACCCTCTAGATCCCCTTGGAGCTGTTCAGCATTTTATGTGAATAAAAATGCCAAAAGAGAAAGAGGATCTCCCAGACTAGTCATAAATTACAAACCTTTAAATAAGGTATTACAATGGATTAGGTACCCGATACCTAATAAAAGAGATTTATTAAAAAGAACTTACAAAGCAAACATCTATAGTAAGTTTGATATGAAATCAGGATTTTGGCAAATACAAGTTGCTGAAAAAGATAAATACAAAACTGCATTCAATGTCCCTTTTGGGCAATATGAATGGAATGTTATGCCTTTTGGGTTAAAAAATGCCCCGTCTGAATTTCAGAATATTATGAATAATATTTTTAATCCCTATAGCAATATGTCTATTTTCTATATAGATGATGTATTAATATTTTCTGAGGACATAGATTCTCATTTCAAACATCTAAACACTTTCTTCAAAAATGTTAATGGTTTAGTCGTAAGTGCTAAAAAGATTAAATTGTTTCAACCAACAATTAGATTTTTAGGACATGACCTATACCAAGGCACTTATAAACCCATTTGCAGAGCCATAGAGTTCTCTTCTAAATTTCCAGATGAAATTCCTGACAAAACCCAATTACAAAGGTTTTTAGGAAGTCTTAATTATGTTGCAGACTTTATCCCTAATATTAGGAAAATCTGTGAGCCTCTTTACAAGCGTCTTAGGAAGATTACAAACGTCTTAGGAAGAGTCCGTGGGTCTAGAACAAACGAGAAACGATTAAGAAAATCAAATGTTGTCAAAAAACTTCCATGTCTAGGTATTCCAAATCCAAATTCTTTCATGATAGTAGAAATCGTGCTTCTAACGAAGGATACGGTGGAATTCTTAAACAAAGAATCTCCCGAGTCTATAGAACAACTAGTTCGTTTCACATTAGGGATGCGGAATCTTTCAAAAGAATTATAGTACTATTAAAAGAAATTTTATCTATAGTTCTATGTATTACAAAATTCCAAGATGACTTGATAAATAAGAATTTTTTATTAAGAGTTGATTTCAAATCAGCAAAAGAGATTTTACAAAAAGATGTTAAAAATCTTGTTTCTAAACAAATTTTTGCCAGATGGCAAGCTTTACTATCAAGTTTTGACTTTGAAATTGAATTCATAAAAGGAGATTTAAACTCTTTACCAGATTTTCTTACAAGGGAATTTTTACAGGGAAACCATGAGGCCAGGAGCCCCAACATCCCCTTTCCAGAAAAAACCCGACAAAAAACCCAATGATAACAGGTATTCAGCCCTAGCTGAATTCCCAAAATTAACCAGGCCCATGAGGCCTACATTCCCAATCACAAACCAAAAATTAACCATTCTCGGTTCCATTCCCCAAACAGAACCATCATCACCATTTCAAAGGATACAACCTTCTACTAACTCAACAACAGGTAAAGGAAAATTCCAAACCAGTGATTGTTATGAAATGAAGACCCCGAGTCTTTTGCTCGGGCTGATTGATCTGACGCTCCCTCAAAAGAAGGAAGAAAAACGAGGCAACTCTGAAGGGTTCAGATCATTAACAAAGCAATGCTCCCTGTGTTAGCATTGGACAAACATTATGAAAATTGGAAGGTTGAGGATTTACTCAAAACTTGCTATACTAATTTTAACTACATTGAAACCAACGACCGTATCAAGACTAGGAGATAATGTGAATTCATCCTGACAGATACAGGATCAATAACAATTGAACATACTTTGAATAACATGTACGGCCAAGATGGTATTTCATACTCTAAGGTCACCATAAACAAGATTATCAACCCTTTTGATTGGAAAGTTGATCACACGTACTCAATCGTATTTGTCAAAACAACATAGCCATGAGACCTATAACTACTATGATTATTAATGGGCATGGTACAACTTTTTGTATGTTCGACCCATTTCCCATACATGGTTCGTAAAATATAGCGAACAAATGTCCAAATCAATAATCCTAGGTGGTTCTGAAGCTGGTGGGTAAGGTTTGGGGCGATGAGCTAACAATGCCCAAAAAGTTTCCAAATTCATTACGAAAGGTTCCAAAAGAACAAGAGATTTTCACTTTACGGATCATATTAAGTTATGCCGGTATTACATGAAAGGATTTCTTATATCATCGGTCTTTGACACGATTTGAAATTGTCCACGACCTATTTTCACTAAGTCGTGCGGGCACCTACCTTTCCCACCTACGGTAGGCGACCCCTTATTCGACAATCAAAAATATATAAATAAAGCGGAAGAAGATAAAATAACGTAAGTCTCACGATAATAATATAAAGAAATATAGAAATAATGAGAATCCAACCCCAGTATCTGGTCAGGTCATACAAGAGCATCTAACTAAATACTATAAGTCTGAATCATAATAATACATAGTAGCCTAAAGATC